>NC_142740.1:19867699-20012699 GCF_051943395.1 Hippocampus bargibanti | reverse complement strand
ACATAAACCAAACTCTGGATTTTGTAAACTGTTATTTATTTGTCATTTTTGGAACCGGATCATACAAAATGTACATACAAAATTCGTCACTGTCAATATTCTGAATGGTCAGGGTGACCAGTGATGGTGAGACATTTCAGCAGGTCTGATGAAAGAGCTTCAGCAATCACCAGGTGATAAAACAAACCAATGTCACCTTTTTCATTCATGTTAACTTAGTAGAACTTGTGTAAAGTGGATAAGACAAATTCAAATGCAACAAAAAGCATTGAGAAATGATTGTGGAATGAATGATGTTTCACCCAACATGAAAAGAATAAAGGTCTGCTAGTTTCTGTTACGAACAACTTATTGAATTTTGCTTTTTGCATCCAGAGATGGTAACTGATTGGTCAATTTTATTTTATCGAAGACATTAATTATATTTTAATCTTAAATGGTCTTGGTAGTTGTTTGGCCTGCAAAAAATAAACCTTGGAGATTTTTTACTCAAGAGTCATAGTTGGACTCGGAATACATGTGAATTGTTTGAAAGTACACGGTCCAATACTCTACCGGTCAGATTTGGATATGTTCAAATATATCTGCCCAATGAATAACTCAATCAATGAAATAATGCAGCACTTTTACTTGGAAAGTCGAATGCCACCTGATTCCAGTCTCAGTTCTAGACCAGTTGTTGCTGCCATGAATAGTCTTCACATGGTGTTTTCGTTTTCAAAATATGAAGTACAGTGAACCAAAGACTTCCTTGCCATGTCTTATAACACAAATGTGCCACATGACGCTAGAGAAGGAAAATGGCTAATTGGACCCGATTTGGACATTTGCACTTCATAGTCTATTTACCAGTACATTTGCAGAGTATTTACCAGTACATTTGTTGCTGGCTGTTTCGGAGTGAATGAGGGGCTGTGAAGTTAAAGGAACTGAAAATGAACAGTTCTGTATAAACTGTACACTGACCAACAGGAGCAGCAAGCTGCCATTTTGTCTGCGCGTCTCCATGAAAACATAATAGAATACACAAAAAAAGTGAGTGTCAAAATAAGCAAGTACAGTGAACCCTCGTTTATCGCGGGAGATATGTTCCGAAAATAGAAGTACAATGTAGTCTTTTTGAGTCTTTCTCCGAGAGAAGAACATTGTTATCAGTAGTTGTTGGCACTACAGTAAAGTCTCGTTATATCGATATTCAAGGGAGTCCGAAAAAATATCGATATAACCAGGACTATCGATATATCAGACCCTGTTTGCATGTAATTTTCTCAGTGCGTGCATAGAAATAGTATCGATATAACCGGGACTATCGATATATCCGATATCGATATAACGAGACTTTACTGTATTTCTTTTTTTGTCTTTCTTTTTTTTGTTGGAAGAATAGAGAACTGCTCGTGGAGCAAAATTCTCCATGAGCTGTCAAAGCCAGTGTGTTGCTGCTTTATTTGCAGTGTTGTTTGTTTGCACATTTGCATGCCATTAATAATAATATAAAAATAAACTTATTTTAAGGGCGGCCCGGTAGTCGAGTGGTTAGCACACCGGCTTCACAGTGCAGAGATCACCGGTTCGCGTCCCGGTCCGGCCTCCCTGTGTGGAGTTTGCATGTTCTCCCCGGACCCGTGTGGGTTTTCTCCGGGTCCTCCGGTTTCCTCCCACACTCCAAAAACATGCATGGCAGGCAGATTGACCACTCCAAATTGTCCCTAGGTGTGAGTGTGAGAGTGACTGTTGTATGTCTTTGTGTGCCCTGCGATTGGCTGGCAACCAATTCAGGGTGTCTCCCGCCTCGTGCCCGAAGACAGCTGAGATAGGCTCCAGCAACCCCCGCGACTCTAATGAGGAATAAGCGGTACGGAAAATGAGATGAGATGAAATGAGACTTTTTTTAATCAATCTTGTTTGCCTGTGCCCCAGACCTCGAGAGGGTATAAATAACCGATTTACTGTCATGTTAAAAATCATGGACACACCATGAAAATCATTTTGCGATGCGATTTTATTGAATGTTACATTGAGAACATTGAGTCTAAGTGACAGAGTAACTGTTATTATGCGCACTGAGGTGAGCAGCTGCAAGCGAGATGGGCTTGGGCTGATTCCCTCATATCCACGCTGTAGTTGTAAAAGTCCTGAGGAATATTGGCACCTGCACATATGAAGAGATAAAGGCAATATTAGAAATTGTTGAAATCCTCTGCTTCTGCATATTTTGATCACTGCTCACCTTTGGCAAGACAATGGAAGCCAATGGTAACAGCGGTGGTCTTGATAGGGTGGCAACCAGGCAGGCAGCGCAGTACAGGCTCAACAGAGAAACATCTGGACTCTTGACCTTGGACATTCATTCTCCTCTCCAACTGCACAGACTCAACCCTCATGCGACACTCTGCAAAAAAAAAAGAAAGTTAGTCGCTTCTTGGATTTGTAATTTCAAATTTTGGGGGATTTATTTTGTATTCTGGCCAAATTCTGTCCTTGCCAGTGGAATATTTCATGTTTTGGATCTCACCGGTGCTGTCCCGGCAGCTTTCAGCTGGCAGAACCCAGGAATGAGCAAAGCTGACGGCGTTCTTGGTCACACGTCCGTTGGAAGTGCGGAATTCCTGTCTTATCTCACCGTCGGCCTTTCCACAGAGTCCACAAGTCTGTCCCTTAATCCAGTCTGCCACTTTGATCTGGATGGAAATATGGAATCAACCATTTTTGTCATTTGTAAAATAGATTTAGTGATCATCAATTTAAAATGAGCTATGAGCTAAATTATTTACCGTCCAAGACGTTTTGTCAAAGTAGACTTCAGGGAGTCCCAGGCTCGGGGCATAGACAGAAATGCCCTCTCTGTTTGGTCTGATCTCAATTTTAACTAGAAGCACAATTGAGAATTCCATTGTTAGAATGCACTGAAATTGAGTGTTTGTTCTTTCAGCAGTGTTTTTCAATTTTCAGGGTATATTTTCACTAACCTGTTGGGTGCTGGTATGGCAGATGGCTGGTAGGCACTTCCCTTCCATTAACCTTCACAACCACTTGAGTGTCCCTCAAGAAGAGGTCAATATCACTAAGAAAATAAAAGTAATGTTTTGTTTTTATGCGTATGCTTTGCATCGTCATTGCTCATTGTGCACAACCTATTCTTATTTCAACTTACATGTCAGCAATTTTAACGTTAATCTGGTTGTGCACGTTATCATCTTTCCTCAGAAGGACCATGAACTTCATTTCCTCACTGCAGTCCTGAGCAAGAACCTGGTAGCAATACTGAGGCATCTCGTTTTTGTACTTCCTGTTGTTGAAAGTGGTCACTGTGTCTCGAATGGAACTACATTCAGCTGAATGAAAAAGTATAGAAGACAGTTTGGTACTACAGTAAAAAGGTAAAAAGTAAAAAAAAGGTACAGGTAAAAAAGTATATTTTTTAAAGTGCTGTTATACTACCTGCTGCGGCCTTGGAGATCAAGTAACGGACTTTATCAGCCAGGTCATCAAAAGGCGTGAGTCCTGAAAACTCATCCAAGGGCAGGGCAAGGGGGAGACGCAAAGCCAGTTTATAGATGCTGCGCTGTAAACAGAAGAGTGCAATAGTGAAGAATCCGCTTTAAAAAAAACTGAACTGCTGGACTGATCATACTGTTGGTGTCTTGAAAATCAAATCCAAGGTCCTTTCAGATGTTGCGGCCACTGTGAATGACAACTGATCGACGCTGTTGTTGTCCTTGCTTCGGATGAAGCTGTCCAAGATGTAATAAGGGATGTAGTCATATGCCCTGTGGTGGAAGATTTTACAACAGATTATATTTATGGAACAAAAACAAGGAGTCTTTGCGTTGTGGTGATTGAGCTTTCATACTTCTTTGCGTAGCGTCTGAAGACAGCCGGCAGTTTATTCCATGTCATTCTAAGGCGAGCTGCTGGGCTAGTACCAAGTAAACCAGTCTCAGCAGTGACTGTCATGTCGTACTGTTTGCATGCCTGTCCCCAAGCTATTTTGGCCTGTCAAGACACAACAAATGGCATGTAGCCGTTGATGCTGAACTGGAAATGTGGGAAAAGAAGTTTTCTTACAGTGGCTTTGTGCTTGCTGAGCAAAACACCATCAGCGCAGAGCCTCCAGTTGCTATCAGCAGCCAGGACAGCCAGGATGAGCTGAAGTCGTGCACTAGCCTTGTCTGTGTAGCCAGTAATTTGATATCCCTGGAGCTTCCTATCGGTCCTCACAGCTTGCAGGATGACAGTAAAGGCAGGAGCATTTTGAACAGCAAGGAATTTGTTCTGAGAAGAAAATCACAAAAATATTTAGCCACAGGACTTGAGGTATTTATGCTCATCATGTTTCAAAAGTTTCACCCTGTTGTAGATGGCCTCAAAACTTGATCCGCTGCTTCTGCTCTTTCGGGACGATTTGCCAGCATGGAACTGCAACAACATAAGATGATAAAATGACGTGGATCTTCATCATTGTGTCCATGCACCGTGCTCACGTACCATCTTGTGGTTTCGTTGGAAGGTGCGCTTGAAGTTAGGTCGCTATCAGGAAAAGATTAAAACAAGTCAGAAACGTCCAGGTTATCCACTCGAACCAAAAAGTCTGTTTTTGGCATGCTTTTACCTTTGAAGAGTGATGACTGGAACAGGAGGAACTAGAGCTGCGGCTAAAGAGAGATTCCAAACTGGAGGCAGAGCTGCTTCTAACATTCCTGCTTCGTCTGCTGCTGCTGCTGCTGCTGCTTCGTTTGCTGACGCTCCTTCTGCTGCTGCTCCTCTTGCTGCTGCTGCTGCTGCTGCTGCTGCTGCTGCTGCTGCTGCTGCTGCTACTGCTGCTGCTGCTTTTTTTGCTGCTGCTGCTACTTTTGCTAACACTGCTCTTGCTGCTGCGGCCGCTGACTGAAGATGAAGATGAAGAGGACTTGCTTGAAGAAGAAGAGGAGGAAGATGTGCCATTCATGATTTTCTTGAGCCTCATCAAGACCGGTCTTCCCTCGATGATTTCGTCTTCGGCCAGGTTGATCTTCTTCATGATTTTCTCTGCGGCCTTTGGTCCAACTTGAACCAGCATCTCTAGTCTTTCAATGGATTCATCTTCATCTGAGATTA
Organism: Hippocampus bargibanti; assembly: GCF_051943395.1. Lineage (NCBI taxonomy): Eukaryota > Metazoa > Chordata > Actinopteri > Syngnathiformes > Syngnathidae > Hippocampus > Hippocampus bargibanti. The sequence goes on along the minus strand of NC_142740.1, from coordinate 20,007,602 downwards.
ACATGAAATTGGATGTTTATCGAGTCTACTCCAAGTGTGGCATTTTCATTATTATTTTACTTACTCCGCTTGAGTGACAAAGAGGCAGAGTGATTTCCAGCCATTCTGTATAATGGAATGCTCTTGATAAAAGCAGCGTTGTCTGTGGCAACCCTGAAACAGCCTCTCAGTCCAGTTCCGTATAGTTGGAAATTGTACTTCTTAGAAAATGCTCTCCTTCTGATAGGGTTAACATCTCTTGCCATCTTCTCAAGGATCTCTGAGGATGCAGCCTATTGAACGGAAAAGCCCAATATAAGCAGTCCGCAGTATATTTTTCCAACCACCTACCTGCTACCGAACATTGAAAGCTTACCGAAACAGATCTGGAGGAAGTTTTTGAGTTCATCTCCCTTGAAGTTGGTCTCCTGTATTCAGTAGGGATGAGAGGCGTGATTCTGGGATTGGGAATGTCTTCAACGTTTCTCACCACAGCAATGGTCTCAACCCTGTCAAAGGATCAAAGTCTTGGTTATCTTTTCACTCTCAAAATGAATCTGTGTTTAAACTGAAAGTCAGGTCTTACTCAATAGCTACAATCTCCTCAGGTGCAGAAACCGGGAGAGCTGCGATCTTATATTGACCCTCATTAATATCAACTCTTGCTGAAATGGAGGCTGGCATGACGGAATTGATCTTGGCTCTTGTGAGGACAGCAGCCTGGAGAATTGCAGTGTTGACACCCATCACAGCAAACATGTTTGCAGTCACGCTAGGAGGAGAGGATGTGGTTCAAATGTTAATATTCCCAGGATAAAATTTGATTCATTATCAGACTTCTGATGCACCTTGGTTTGATGTCAGCCATAAGCTCAATGTTGGTCTTCAGGAGTTGGCGGAACTGGATGGGCTGTGGCAGGGCTGGAGTTGCAGTTGCCTTAACTATCGGAGAAAATACAGCTCTAGTTTTGTTTTCTTTGGTTGAAATACAAACAAACAAACAACATCAGAAATAAATCATATAGTTTGAAAGTGACTGCTTACCTTTAACATCTGCAACAGTCACAGCAGCAGTGTACAGGCCGAGCTCCATTGGGAATCCAGCAGCCGTCGGCATGATGTGCCTCATTTCAGTTGCCAGCATGGGCTTTGCAACATGGAAAGAGGCTCCAGACAGGAGAGATTTGATAAAGTCCCTACCAAGCTCCTGAACGGACCTTCCGCTGGCCAGCTATGCAGAAAAAAAAATCTTAATGCAAATGCATTTGTAAAAATATGAAACCAGTCATTAAGACTTGAACCCCCCTCATTTGCTGTTGGTAAGTCTGACAAGTTTTCTAATCAACACTACCGTAATGGCCTGGTTAATAAAGTCCTGGTTGATATCAGCGAAGGCAACTTCTTGTCCGAAGAACCTGACATAGATGGAGGCGAGAGGCTTGCTGTTGGGTGTGGCCCTCCAGTCAGACAGCTGTAACATCACATAAAAAACCACACAACTTTAGATGCTCCTCCATTGTATGAAATCTAGTTATGAGCATCAGATTTCCATGGATAACTTACGGCTTTGATGACACGCTTCATCTTGGTGATCCTGTTCACATCATCAGTTAATGCATGGCTTTTCATCAAAGCTTCCTGGAGTCCCTCAGTTCTCACTCCAACCTAGCAAATTATCATCAATGTCAAGGTGAATTTATACACCAATAATTTAAAGTAAGGGGACTCAGAATGTTACTTCAAGGACATCAGCAGCAGCTCCAGCAATGTAGGCACTGGTCTTCGCCACGATGGTTCTTGGCAAAATGGTGGCAGCATCATTGATGTAGAAAGTACTGACGGCAGCACCAAGCATGAAGGGATCTGGGAAAATGCATTTAATTAGTCGAAATAAGGAATGTAGGGCGATGATGAAATATCATATAGATCTTACTGCTGTATAAGTCCATCTGAATGGCTCTGCTAAAGCGGAGGCTCAGTCTTTCTAGCTTCCTGCTTAAGATTTTAACTCCGACACTGCAAGCAGCGGCACTGCAACATAATTTCATGAACATTAGCTTGTGCAAGACAAATCTGACCATGTGTCTTGAGAGGTCTTTTACATGGACGCATGGTTGGGGGCAGTGCTTCTGGTCAGGGACTTCATGTGACTGTAGGTGAAGCTGGCCACCTGCAAATTCTCCTCCATCTTCACAAGATTCGCAAGACTTGTCACTAAACCCACTGGAGGCCGAGTCTCGAAGATAACGATGCATGCAAGCATGCGGAGCTCGGGATGAAGAGCCTTATCCATGTACAGCTGAAGAGCCACTTCCTGGACCTGATTGAGGGTAGATGTAGACAAAGTACTTTGTGAAGACTTTAAATTGGAGAATAGGACTGAAACCTGTTTGTATGTGCAAGGCATTGACAACATACCATTCTTGGTTCCTTCTTGGCGATATTCCTCAAGGCCATGATTGCCTCAGCGTGAACTCTAGTTGGGAAACTTGTAGCTGCTGTGCCATGAATGGGAAGGACCTTTGTAATGGGCTTCAGGCTCATTGGATGACCAGCATTACTCAACACCTTCAAAATGGAAATCATTTGCCGGGTGTCGCTCCTGGAGATAGACTCCGCAAGAAGGGTGTGGATGGGCTGTTTAAGGAAAGGACAATGTTGATTCACCTCATTCGGAAGTAAAATTAACCAGGCAAAAATACTTAATGTTAAGGCCATTTCACCTTGACCAGATCAACAGGGCAGACTGGCTTGTCGGCACAATATTTAGAAACCATGGTTCCATAGCCAAGCAACACAATCTCATTCAGAACTGGGTTCTTCTTTATTTTGGGGTTGACTCTCAGGCTCTGAAAAAGACAGATCCAGAAAAAAAAATCATGTTTGATGATCGAACATGATGTTAGGAGTGCAGGGATGTAGCTTTCCTCACATCAAACAGCTGAATGGCCTCATGGTTGGCTGTCACCATATGTACGGATGCAATCAAAGCTTGAGTGACCTCAACGGTGCTGAATTCATCAGCCTCAAATCTCTGAATGATGAATCTCAGTGCAACAGGAGTTCCAACAGAAGGAAGCGAATCCAAGATCCATTGCCTGGAGGGTAAGAGTAGTTAAGTTGCATTGTCTTTATCACTCAAATGTTGATGTAAATGTTACCTGTATGCTGGTTTTGCCTTGTGCTGCCTCCAGACCATTTGCAGATCTTCAAGTTTGGCCATACGAAGGAGTTGAATGAATTCCCAAAATTTAAGAGGGGCATCCTCATGGACTCTTTGCATGTTATTGCTGATGAGGTGGCTTAGAACCGCCTCAATCTACAAAGAAATTAAGGTATATCCTCAATTATGTCAGAAATCCCACCTCTCCTTATTGACCCAAACAAGTCAAATAAGGTACCTGAGTTTGGAAGTTGGTGATCTTCACAAGCTGGAAGGGTGTTCGCAACAGCTCGGTGGAGAACTCATACTGGAGGGATCCACGTTGACGATACTCAGCCTTCACGGGCATTAAGGGACTTTTCTGCACCTCAACGAAAACCAAATGTTGCCTAGGAAATAGTTGCGATAAAAACATAAATTTACTGCCTGGTAGTCTCCTAATTTTGACATAGATATGATTTTCCTTTTCCATACCTGGTCTCCATTTGAGTCGCTCCATTCATCTCTTTGAAAGGGGTGAACTGAATGATCTCATTCACAGATGCGTCCAATATCATGACACCATTGGGAACTGACTTCAGAATGTAGTTGTAGGAGGTTGCTCCCTTTAAGGTCTTTGAATCCTGGAAGATAAACGGTAGTCTGAGCACACTGTGCTCTTTCCTTCCATGAAAAAGACTGATCGTGCACTTACCCGCTGACACTTAGGGCATGTCTCAGTGTAGGCCAACCCGATGTCCTTCGCAATCCTTTCCTGACAGTGGTTCAGATCCCTGGTCTTTGTCAGGAGGATGCGTTCAGCCTTTTCATCTTCAGTGATGGCATAGAAAGTTTTGCACACACCCTGAGCTCCGGCCTAAAGACAAAAGATGACATTTTATAAAACTCCGTGATGGATGCATAAGCATCGCTGGCTGCCTCTTTGGGCTTACCTCCTGCATCTCATACACATTCTGTGTCTTCTTTACGTTGAGCTGCAGGACATTCAGGATACCTCTGTAGATGTTCAGCACCATGACCGAGACTCCCTCGGGTGCAAACATTTTTCCGACAACACCATTGGAGTACTCGAACTTGATGGGGATCGTAAGTTGAGGTGCCAGGACTGAAGTCAGCTTGGTGGCCGGAGTAAAAGCATCCCTTGGCCAAACACCACTGTACTCGAAGAACTCAGGTTCAGCAAGCTACAGTTACAAACATATATGTAAATAATTGCGCTTTTCTCACTCAAGTGTTGCTTGAATATTCTCCTGAGCTACCTCACCTTGAGCATGAGCATGTTGTGTTCAGTGGCGCTGATCAAAACTTTGCTTCTCACTTTGAGTCCGGCTCTCGCCAGTCCTTCCTCAGGTAGACCGCCGAGGAGCCATGTCTCGTATTTGTACACATATGTCTTACCAGCAGCAAAGTCAGGAGCTTGAAGAGTCAAAGTATTGATTGGCACATGCGCAGGTAACAACATATTTGCATATAGTACAAATGCCTTTTATTTAAATGTGCCCCCTTTTTTACAACCGTTATATATTGGTGAAAAGCATGTATCTCCATTATTTATTCTGATACATATATTTCATATTCATTCAAAATATAAAAAACATGACCCTCACAAATGTTTGAGTGAGACAGGGATGATCTACTGTAAAAATCCATTTTATACTCACCGAAGTCATGTTGACAAGCTAAAAATAAAGAAAACAGAAATTGATGTAGTACATACAATACAAACAAGTACATTTTTTTTCATTACTAGTAACCAATTTTGAAGGTTATTTAATGGATGGATGTTAACGTAAATACATAAATAAATAAGCAAAGATTATTAAAGAATAAAACATTAACATTTACAAACTTCGAGGAAGAACAGACAAGAAAAAAAATGTATTCTAAAAAGTACATGATAACATGGGTACATATCACCGGCACTTACCCGCAAGGGCCAGGGTCAAGGCAAGCACAACCACTCTCATGGCTGATGGGTCGTACTTGTCGGCAGTCGCAAGCAGCCTTTTATAGCGAAAAATAGTGCTGCCCTCCTATTTACTTGGTCAAAGTCAAGCATCATTTGTAAATATTTGCTGTCTTGTTGAATCTGAGCCATCAAACGAAAGTACGGAATTGAAACTTATATTTCATGAATTATATTATGTACCCATTTACTGGGCAAATTTTGACCAAAGTAGATTTTTATTGATGGTGTGTCAAATATTCATGAATTCTATAATGTATCCATGTACCAGGGAAATTTTGATGAAAGTACATTCTTATTGATGGTGTGTTCAATATTGTTGTCACTGAAAATGACAGAATGAATTATCATGAATTATGTTAATGATTATCATGCTTATCTGTTACCGATTCACTGTGTGTCACAAAGAAAATCATCCGAATAATAAACAAATGTATAAAAAAAAAAATATATATATATATACACACACACACATATATATATATATATATATATATATATATATATATATATATATATATATATATATATATATATATATATATATATATATATACATTTGTCACTTTCTTGATTCAGTCTTGTAGATAGAAGACACATTTTATATATATATATACAGTAAAGTCTCGTTATATCGATATCGGATATATCGATAGTCCTGGTTATATCGATACTATTTCTATGCACGCACGGAGAAAATTACATGCAAACAGGGTCGGATATATCGATAGTCCCGGTTATATCGATATTTTTTCGGACTCCCTTGAATATCGATATAACGAGACTTTACTGTATATATATATAATAAAATTTCACTCTTACTCCAAATTTGGTCAAAGTACGGATATGGAGCTCTCAAGAGAGTTGTAATTTTTTCAAATCTATGTCAGGAAAAGACCAATTGCATCTCAAACAATGGTCCAGAGGCATCCAAAAATACTGAAACATTTGGACTGAGTGGCTGGTCGCCTGAGTGTACTGTATTTGGTTCACAGAAGAGAATTAAAAATAGAGCTTATTTTTATTTGATTGAATATGATTGACTTGAAACCAGTTCAGGGTTTTGTCCCCTGCCTTGTGCCCAAAGACAGCTGGGATAGGCTCCAGCACCCTCCATAACCCTACCAAGGATAAAGCGGCCCAGAAAATGAATTAATGAATGAAGTAAATATTTTTTTTACACTGTTGTTGTTGTATTGGTGAGTTTTCTAACTTTATAATTTATTGCTGTTTGTGACATTTGTGTCACATTGTTGCATTTTGGTTTCAAAGTTCACACCAACAGGGCACAATGACTATGGTTGTTTACTCACTTTATTTGATATGGTCAGAGTGACACTTGTGACATGACATTTTAACAACTGTCAGTGTAGTCGACATGATACAATATTTCAAATAAATGCAAATCAAAATAGCAAGGATCAACAGAATCACTGTGTTTATTCTTTGTCATAAGGTTACATTTGACTTTTGTCTGTAGGCAACTTTGAGTCTTAAGATTTTTTGTGGACTGGACCAATCGAATCTGCTTGACACCTGGGGGAAGCACATCTGGAGAAAGTATCAGTGGTTTACGCAAGAACAAAAAGTTAGGCAAACAAAAAAGCAAGATGGATTGTGGATTTCATCCAGGTCATTCTTCAAAGGTTGAAAAAAAAATCAACAAGGGGAGTTCAATCGTTTCGAGCGTGAGTGCAGGTTATGATACAAATGGCTGATGAGCCACACTGAATGCCCTCCAACGCAGCCCCAAGTACAAAACAGTACAGCTATTATCATGTGTTCAATATGCTTTGCTTTCCAAGCAATAACAAAGTAAAGAAGTTCAATTTTAAATGTGTTCACTCTTTCGGCTCACATAGTATAAATTATGAATGAAAACAAGACAAATGGTACACAATATCACAATACTGATACTTTGCATATGTTCATGTGAAAAAAATACCTCTCCGTAAACATTTAATGTGCAAAATAAGCCCAAATAAATGTTCCCTTTTGTTAACTACGATTGCAAATCTGAACCCGAAAATGCACTTTAAATTTGGCCTACACTTTTTTAGTGCTTTGTACATCTAGCCAAGTTTGAAAAAACAGAACTGAACAAAACAACACGTAACAAAACCCGTTGACACTAACCAACCAACCATTCCTTAGGAGAAATAAAACAATCAGTAGTCCTAATTGGTTGTGCATTATCATAGCTCAGGGGGTGGCCAAATTGTTTGATTCTGTCTTTTTGTTCGCATGCGAGATAATGGAACCATTGTAATATCCCACCCATAATGTGAAACTAATTTATTTATTTTATCATGAACATGTAAGGCAGAGGTCAGCAAACTACGGCCCGCGGGCCGTATCCGGCCCGTCAGCACATTTGGCCCGGCCCCCTGAACAATACCAGAGATGCTACGAGATTTTTTTTCCTATTTGGCCTACAAAAAAATACTCATTTTACAAGTCAAACGTCGGTTTTCAATCATTATCTGTTCCTATTTTAATCAATGTAATCAATCTGTTGTTTATAATCGTGATTGAAAAATACAAACACGCCTGCTCACAATAGAACGCTAAAGGAGTCGGTCACAATGCAACGCGACACAAGAAAGTGACTACGTATGAGGAAGTGGAGGGGAATCCGGTGGTACATTCAGGTGCGCTCAGTTTGGTCCCGAACCCGTTTTGCAAGGCCAAATACGAGCAGACAAACTCAAAGCTCACAGTCTCATTGACTTCTATGCCACCCTCCCAAACGACATATCCAAACATCAAAAAACACGTAATGAAAATGTCCACAGTTTTTGGCAGAACGTATATCTGCGAGAAAACCTTTTCTCGCATGAAACTGCCGAAATCAACGATGAGATCAAGATTGACAGATGAACATTTTCATCAGTGCTTGAGACTCGCTGTAACTAGAATGGAACCTGATATTCAATGTCTCACCAGCCAGATGCAGGCCCACGGTTCACACTGATGAACATACATAGGTAAGCTCACTTTTTTGACTTGAGTCATTCTGAGCATGAACAAATATAATCATAATAACATCTACTGGGATAAAATCCATCTTCACAGCCATAATGGTAGTGAAATGTATTGTGCTGTGTAGGTGCTGTATCACTTAGTTCACTTTCTCAACCTGCTTCCTTCGTGGTTTTCACAGGGAAGTTGATGAGAGAGAGAGCTGCAAACAGCGGTGTCTACAAGCCTACTTGAACCTACAAAATGATTATAAGGAAGGAATACAACAACTTTAACAGACTGCTCATATGTGTCAAAGATATTCTGCTCTGACAACTGAGCTTTTATCTGTTAAGATTGTGCCGGGCACAACAGAAAGTGTTCCATGGCTTTTTTCTATGAAGAACCCAGAGAGAGTTATTTAGTTATTTATTTCATAAATAGTGTTATTTATTTCCTGTTTATTCTATGAAGAACCCAGAGTTATTTAGTTATCATTTATTTCATAAATAGTGTTATTTATTTCTTGTTTTTTTTCTGTGAAGAACTCAGAGAGGGTTATTTAGTTATTATTTATTTCATTAATAGCGTTATTTGTTTCCTGACTTTTTTCATGTAAGTTCCCCTACGATCCTCACACTTTTTCTGTTACAAACTGACACACGCCCCCCATCAGAGAAGGGAAAAGTTATGTGGCCCTCACAGGAAAAAGTTTGGGGACCCCTGATGTAAGGGATGAAACATTGTAGTGCGCAATTCCCCGACGACTTCTGATGCCCCAAGAATAATGTGTAGAGGTTCCGACTTGATCACAGCTTCTATGACATAACGAAGGATAAAAAATCCAGGAAAAAAATACATCCTTGAGCATGGTGCGTGCAGCTATAAGTATTATTTAATCTGTCCTTTGTGAACTGTGGCATGTATAATTTATATTGTGAAGTGAATAAAACAAGCACCAAAAAAGATCTTTTAAAACAGCAATTTGGGCATTGCTCAAATCCAAAGTACTGTAGTTAAGCCGCAAACCCGTCAGCGGAGAAGTTGTTGTTTTGTACAAAGATCCCATGAATGTGCTAAAAAACGAGTGCTGGTTTTACAAGTCTCAGCCAGTAGAGGGTGCCAGTTATTTATGCCACACCTCGGAAAATGCCGCCCGAGACAGTTGCTTATTTTGCCCATATAAAAAAAACTGTCGAGATCTGAGCCACGAGAAACTTATGCAGAGTCTGTATCATTGATCCACCTGTCGATCAGCAACTCGAGTGTACCCCCAAAAATGAACAAAAACGCAAGATAATTAATCTCCCCCTTTTGTGTGAGGACCTCTTCTCCGACTTGTCCAGGGTACTCCCCATTTTTTTTACTTAAAGCACCCATGTCTCCGATTTGGAAAAGCTGATTTTGAGCTCAGCCATTTTGCACTTCAGTAAGAATTGAAGACTGCAGCTTGATGAAATGAGGTCACCAAACCGAACTCCCACAACGCTACTACATTCAGGTTATAGACAAAAGTGACAAAGGTAGTCTTGGTGAAGTCAAACTCTCACAGTAAACAAAATTCCCTTCCTGTTTGAATTGAGCTTGTAAACTGACACCATTTGTAATCCTGAAGCACCCCAATCAGAACTCCCCAAAAGACACAGTAGAACACCTTCGCCTAGTGACTATGGGTGGGCAAACCTTTTGACTCGCAGGCCACAATGGGTTAAAAAATTTGATAGAGGGGCTGGGCCAGGAGCATTTGGACGGAGTGTTTGGGACGGATATACTAAACCTAAAGCATTAAATGTAGTGTGTGCAAACCTAGGGCCTAGTCTATAAAACACACGGAGCAAACTCTCCCAAAAAAAAAAAACATGCGTGGACTATGCTGGAGGTTTAAAGCTTGTCCCAGTACAAAACCCAGTCTGTTCCTTCAGAATTTTGAGCTTTGTCAAATCTTCCTTTCCAGAGCGACGGAAAAGATCTTACCACAGAGTGTGAGGAGTCTCATCCTTCTGCATTTGGAATACACAGTGAGCCCTCGGCTTACGAACTTTATTGATTCCCAGAAAGTGTGTCAGGCGAAAAGTTTGTCTGCCAAACATTTATTTCCCATAAGAAACCTTTAAAAATTAGAATAATACGTTCCCATGTCCCCATAAAACATAATTTTCTACTAAATAAGCCTTAAAACTACACAAAAATGCCTTATTTCATGAATAATAGATGTGCTATTGCATTGTAATTAAAGAAATAAACTGTACGGTATAATAAAGTCATTTTATTTACGTTTGGGGAATAAAGGGTGTACACGACTGTAATTCCTAAATCCTTATTCCGATTTGGATATGCAAAGTCTCAAATTGCAGCTGAGATTGTGCACTTTAACCCATATTCATTATATTACTGTATTTTGCAATGTGTTTATGTGAACAGCTAAAATAACAAACTTTGTGTCACTCTCCAAATATTTTCATGCCTGTATCTGTAGATCAGGATAAGGTGATAATAGTTTAGTTGATGGTGGCATTTATTTTCCCCCCGCGGCCTCAACATGTTCATCCAACAAATTGGATGAACAAAATAAAATGGAAAAAATTGCTGCTTACATTTCCCAACACAAGCTCACTCGCACACTCTCCTTGTCTCTGAACTTCACAAGACCCGTCCCCTGAGTCATTCAACCAAATGTAGAGTAGAAAGACACTCGCTCATCCAATCACATTCAAATACCTTCAAAGTACGGTTTTGTATATATGCATGTACTGTATGTATGTGTATGCGTGTATGTGTGTGTGTGTGTGTGTGTGTGTGTGTGTGTGTGTGTGTGTGTGTGTGTGTGTGCGTGCGTGTGCGTGTGTGTACGTGTGTACGTACAGTATGCGTGTATGTACATTAATAGTGTGTGTGTGTGGGGGGGGGTGTGTGTGTGTGTGTGTGTGTGTGTGTGTGTGTGTGTGTGTGTGTGTGTGTGTGTGTGTGTGTGTGTGTGTGTGCGTGGGCGCGCGCGCGCGCGCGTGTGTGTGTGTGTGTGTGTGTGTGTGTGTGTGTGTGTGTGTGTGTGTGTGTGTGTGTGTGTGTGTGTGTGTACAGTATGTGTGTATGTACATTAATAATGTGTGTCTGTATGTGTGCATGTATGCATGTATGTGTTGTGATGTCACGAGAGGCTGGGTCCTGGAGGGTAAATATATTCCCCTAAAATGGCTCCACCCAGCTAGAGTTTTGGCCCCATCTGGTGGAAGGCAGCAGTCGAAACCCCACACCTGTGGCTGATCATGGCTTGGGCATGCAAGGCTTTTAAGAGCCTCTGAGTGTGGTGGCCGGGGAGACAAGCTCCATTGTTGTCTTCTGTGGAGGAACACCAAGAAACGGATGCCTGCATGGAACGTGTCGCCAATTGGGACCATAGCACGGAACACCGGATGTTTTATAGTGTTATTTTGACGTAATTGTGTTTTTAACATGTTGGGGTGGGTGGTACACTGATTCACATTACTGTATCTGTAACTGTAAGTTTTGAGTTTCTGGGTTCAAGCCTTGGTGTGGACCTTACTGTGGAGAGTTTGTAGCCGGTCCATGTCCCTATTTGGATTTTCATGACGTGCTGCAGCATTGAGGATTGTATGAGACTGACTTGCAACTCATCCAGTGTTTACCTCACCCCTCATCCAGTCAGATTGTATCAACTCAAGCTCGCTTGTGGCTGGATGCATGGATACAGTACCGGTAAGTGGATTGGACGTCCCCAGTGAACAGATGAGTGATGTTTTCCTGGTTTATAAATAGCATCCCCACATAAATTTGACACTTCACACAGGTCTGCGGTTTGAGTTTACACTTTATTGAGATTGGAAGTAGTTGTATTCATGGCAGTAAAAGTTGTTGGATTGATCAGGCACACTGAGGTGTGCAACGGCATGCGAGGTGGGCTTCGGTTTTTTCTCTCAGGTCTACACTCTTCTCAAAGATGCCGCTCATGCCATCGGAACGGTTGAGACGGGAATCTGAAACAGTATTACGGGTGGTCAGCGGTAAAGGAGATTAAGAATTTTAAATCGGCATCTTGTCAAGACTTTTGTGGACTTACCTATAGGCAGGCAGTGGAAGCCAACCGAGACAGTGGTGGTTCTCAGAGCCATGCATCCAGGCAAGCAGCGCAGCACTGGCTCGACGGAGAAGCACTTGGATTCTTGGCCATGCACTGTCATCTGCTTCTCCAGCTTCACGGACTCAAGCTTCATGTAACACTCTAGGAGAGGTTGGCAGTATTATACCAAGGTGCAAATATCAGTCATAGTCTGTGTTTTTTTAACAGTAAAAACAATTATTGACTGTATAAAGTGGCCGTATATTATCACCAGTAAAATGTTGACATCTCATAAGATTTGTTTCCTTCTATTTCTAATCGGACAGTGTTTTTCTGGCCAATAGAGAACTCACACTTTCTAAAATATGAATCATGTAGAATCCACGTGGTTCATGGACAAGTCAAGTGCAACAGATGTACCTGTCGTATCCCGACAACTCTCAGCGGGCAGAACCCAGGAATGAGCATAGTTGACTGCGTTCTTGGCCAAACGTCTATTGGGTGTGCGGTACTCCTGTCTGATCTCGCCGTCAGCCCTTCCACAGAGTCCACAAGTCTGTCCTCTCATCCAGTCCACAACTTTAACCTAGACAAATGAACATTGTGAGCAGGGTTACTTGCCCATATTTTGTCGCTGTGCTGGACCTTGAATTGACTACCTTCTGGATGTTGACGTCAAAGTACACTTCCTGAAGACCGTGTTTGGGAGCGTGGAGAGCGAGGCCTTCACCGCTCCGTCTAATGTGAATGTCAGCTGAAACAAACGCAGCAAAGCCACTGCTCACTGAGTGTTCAATACAGGGATGACTTTATGAAGAAGAAAAAAATGAAACAAACCTGTTGGATGATTGTATGGCAGCTTACTGAAGGGGATTTCTTCTTTATTAACCTTCACCATGGCAACACGGCTCTTCTGATACATTTCGACTTCACTGATGAAAACAAATCATAAAAATAAAAATAAGACATGAGTACTAGTCACTTTGTGGCTTGCCATGTTCGTTTTTGGTGATGAACAGTCACTTACATATCTGCGATCTTTACAATGAGCACATTCTGTTTGTTTTCTTCATCTCTCTTCAACAGAACAATGAATTTCGCCTCTCTGGTGCAGTCCTGAGCCAAAACTTGTGGGCATGAGTGAGGCATCTCTGCCTTAAACCTCTTGTTGTTGAATGTGACCACAGTGTCCTCAGTGACGGTGCACTCAGCTGCACAAAGTAAGAAAATACAATCATTTAATATAATACAGAGATGTTATACAACCACTGGCTGAATTCAAACTTCGATCTGATGGACCAGATTTGGCCCCCAGGCCTCTAGTTTGACATCTGTTGTTTAGACTGAAGTCATCTGGCGAGCACCAACAACACAAGGAGAGAGAGTCTCAAGGCCTTTGCACCAAGTTCAGATGCTCTTTTTTATGATGAGGTTCATGGTTGTACGTTGACATATTTTACTTTTTTCCCCCCACTCATTTATTTTATTTCCTCGGCTAAAATTGATCGGTTTACCTGCGTGAGCCTTGCTGGCCATGTAGGAAAAGGCGCTGAACCAGCTGTCCCGGTACGGCAGCAGCTCCGATGCGGCATTTCCAATGGGCAGAGAAATGGGGATAGGCATTCCTTCCTTGAAGATGGTCCTCTGTAAATAATAAGTGGGGATACAGAATCTTGAGTGACACTGATAAAGTATGATCAAAAAATGTTTGACGGTACCTTTGGTGTTTTGAGGACAATATTCAGGCTTTCTTCTGAAGCAATCGCTACTGTTAGTTTGATCTCATTTTTAACATTCTTGACCTTTGCCAGGTTGATTCCGTTCTCAAGAGCGAGTCTTGAAATGTAATCAGACAACCTGAACATTTTCATATAAAAATAAAAATCAACATTTGAACCTTGGAAAAACGAAAACATTTGAAATGTGCATATGACTGTGACTCTTACTCATCGGCATAGTGTTTCACGTTCTTTGGAAGTTTTTCCCAAGTCAGCTTCCAACGGAATGCTGACTGTTGTTCAACAATACCTGCTTCAACTGTCATCTCGGTCACATATTGCTTGCAGTCAGTACCCCATGCAACTCTGGTCTAAAAATGGTGGCGTCAGATGCCAGCAGTTAGTCCTGGTTCATAGCCATGACAAAATATGTCAGATGTTACCATCTGTTACCATCAATTTGTGGTTGCTCAGCTTCACACCGTCAGCACAGATTCTCCAGTTGTTGTTTTCAGCCAGATTGGCAAAAATGATCTGCAGTCGAGAAGTCTCTTTGTCAAAGTAAGCAGCAATCTGGTATCCTTCTTCCTTATGGTCGACTCTTATGGCACGGATGAGGATGGTCACACTTGGGGTGAGAGTCTTAGAGAGGTACCTCGCCTACCAAAACACAAAGATTCATTTTAAGAAAATGTACCTCCCCCAAAGCCCAATAACAAATGTGTGTGCCTGGTATTAGTATGCAACTCGCCTTATTGTAGATGGCCTCAAAACTTTGGGCACTGCTCTTGCTGCTGCGAGCAGTTGAAGAGCGAGAATGCTACGAACAAGAGAAACATTTACCTGGCTGAAGGAAAGCTCTTAATTTTGCATATGAGCAACAGGAAATACCTGGTGGATGTGGGTCTTGATAAAATTTATGTCAAATAGTTCCTGTTGCAATGGTAAAATATCACTGTTAGTTTTCTTTTTAGACTTAATGTAGTGGTGCAAAAGTATGCATCTCACTTTGGAATGAGAACTGGATCTGAGGCTGCTGCGGCTGCTGGAGGAGTCGCTACTGGAGGACTTGCTCGAACGAAGGCTGGATCTGCTGCTGGAGGATTTACTTGAAACAAGGCTGGATCTGCTGCTAGAGGATTTTCTAGAGGGGTTTCTTGGCTTGGATGTCATGGTAATCGGGTCGAGAACGGCAGCCATCCTGCGACTTTTGCGAGAAGAACTCGAAGAGCTCTTGGATGAGGTAGCAACGCTTGACCGGCTGGAGCGAGAGCTGCTTGAACTAGAGCTGCTGGAGCTGCTGGAGCTGGAGGATGTGCGGTTCTTCATACCAGGAACAAGGATCTTCTTCAGTTTCATCAGGACATTTCTGTCCTCAAGTATCCCCTCATTTTGACTCAAGTCAATGACTTTGATGATCTTTTGCGCTGCATTCTTTCCAACCTGAATCTCAATTTCAACCTTTTCGATGGCCGGTCCAGTAGCTAGAACCAAAACCAGAAATTGACTTTTTAGTAACCATCATTTGCACATTTTAGTAACCTGCATTTGCACCAGTGGCTTCATTCGTTCCACTTGCCTGGTGTAACCTCAATCAAAACTGAATGTTTCCCAACGACGGCATACAGTGGAACATCCCGAATGAAAGTCGCATTGCGAGATTTGATCAAAGCGCATGTCCTGATTCCAAAGGTTTTAAGTTCTCCACACAGCTTTTTCTCAAAGTCCTTGATGACTTTGCTCACTTTGCTTGGTCGGTCATTGAGAAGCTCTGATGACTGTAATGACATAAATGAGAGACCAAATATTGCTTTGCAGAAAGGTGATTAAACGGACTGAACCGAGATTCAAACTCACCTTAACATCAGTCATAGATGAAGGCATACTGGAAGACCAGGATGAGCTCTTCTTTGAGTAGTATGGTTTAAATTCATCTGGAATCATTGGCGTTATCTTAGCAGCGGCAAGATCTTCCACATTTCGTGCAACAGCAAAAGTCTCAACTCTGTTGGGATGTAGCAAAAAGAGAGCTTCAAAAATGACAAACATAATTCAAGTCGGTTGAATATGTCGGGAAGATGCACATACAGTGCAGATGCAATTTTATTGATTCCCTGGACAGGTAAGAGGTCAAACTTAAAGTTGCCCTTGATCATGTCAAGTTTTGCTTCAATCTTTGCTGGGAGAATAGTGTGAACTTTGGCTCTTGAGACCACGGATGCCTGGGCCCAAGCTGTATTCACACCCATCACTGCATAGGTGTGCATAGAAACGCTGCAAGAAACACATTTTTAGAGTTCAGTGGTTTTGGCATTGTATGCATGGTTATTTTGAGCATTTTTGGAGCATTGTTGTATTGTCTGTTTACCTTGGGGTAAAAGCAGCTCTCATGCTGATGTCAGATTTAAGCAGTTGGGAAGGATGGAAATCCCGAGGTAAAGGTGGTGACACAGTGGCTTGGACTGTGAAAAAGAGGTTGAATCAGTATACCTGTAAATCTGTTTTCCGCATTAATCATATTCAAACCTTACATTCAATGGCCGCGGTCATCACAGAAGCAGTGTAAAAACTGAGTTCCATTGGCAGACCGACCACAGTGGGTAAGATGCGACGAACCTCAGCAACCAGTGTTGGCTGAGCGTAATTGAATTTCATGCCAGCCATCACCTGATCGAAAGCCTTCTTTCCATAAGCCCGAGCCTCTGGTCCGGTGACAAGCTGATGGCAAAATATGACACAATGACGTCAGGCTTTGTGGTAAAAGCATTACGAGGCCTTCACCCAACATGCATTGTAAGAAGACACATACCGCCATGACCTGATCAACCAATGCTTTGTCTGCACTGGCAAAAGCAATCTCCTGTCCGAAAAGTTTCACGTGTGCCGAGGCCAGGGGCTTGCTTGACGGCTGGGCCCTCCACTCGGAAAGCTGTGATGAGATACAGAGGCAAAAGCAAAACTATGAATGATGTGGTTTCTGTGCTGGTCATGTTCCATCGAAATATAAACAACAGATCACACAAACTTACAGCTTTGAGAGCTCTTTGCATCTTGGTGATCCTATCAGTGTTGTCGGGAAGCTCTTGGACCTTCAGAAGGGCTTCCTGGATTCCCTCGGTTCTTACTCCAACCTGATAAGGTGAATATTGTTGCACTGCTGAATATTCTTGATCAAAAACAACAACTGTGATTTGGTTTAATAGTACCACTGTATATCATCAGCTACCCTGGCATCCATAATTGTGGAATAGCTTCCATCCACTTATGTACCTCAATGACATCCGCATATGCTCCTGCCAAATAGGTGCGAGCCTTGGCCATGACGGACCTTGGCAAAACAGTTGCAACGTCATTCACATAGAAGGCACTGGCGGCAGCACCCACCATCCATGGGCCTGCAGAAAGACGGTGGGAACCACTAAGTGACTGTGTTGGAAAAATTCTGTATATTTTAATCCTCTGGCAGGGTCTTACTGTAATAGCCATCAACAAGGAGAGCTCTGCTGAAGCGATAGCTCAGTCGATTAAGCTTAGGGCTGAGGATTTTCACAGCAACATTGCAGGCTGCGGCACTACAAATAGAAGGAAATTTCAAATGAAGTGATGTTAAATAGCCACAACAGATAAGACTGCGTTTTAAGTACTTACACGGGTGCAAAATCAGGAGTGGTGGATCTTGTCATGGCCTTCATGTAAGAGTAGACCAAGCTGGCAACCTGGAGATTTGGTTCTTTCAAGACTGCCTCAGCAAGGGTGGCCACCAGACCCATGGGCAGTTTGGTCTCAAACAGCACAATGGCAGCAACCATACGGAGCTCTGGGTGAAGATCTCTTTCCATCAACAGTTGAACAGCGACACCCTGGACCTAAATTCACAAGCGCGCAGATGCTCGTGACAAAATACCTTCCAAATTTTTTGGGGTTATCGAAAGAAATCAGATCATAAAATTGTCACCATTTTTGGATCTCTCTTTGCAATGTTCCTCAGGGCCAGAACACCCTCAATGTGAACTCGCAAAGGCAGGTCAGCAGCAGCGCTGCCAAAGTGAGGTAAGACCTTCAAGATAGGCTTGAGGCTGCTTGGATGGCCTGCATTACCCATAACTTTGAGAGTGACAATTATTTCCTTGATGTCATTCTTGGCAAGAGCCCGGGCAGCCCAGTCGTGGATAGGCTGTGGAGGCAAATGAAAACAGAATTATGCTGATGTTACAAGTACAACAGATTTTGATGGAGTAAAAGAATAATACCAAGCCATCATACCTTGATGAGGTCAGCTGGGCAAGTTGGGTTCTCTGCACAGTATTTATACACCAGACTGCCATAGCCTAGCGCGATAACCTCCTTCAAAACCGGAGTTTCCATTACTTTCTGAGTTTCAGCCAGCTCCTGAATGGAAGTGAATAGATGAAAAAAAGCACGTCAAATGCTGAACTTCATGTATCACAAATACTTAAGAAAGCACGTAATAGTGACTTGCCCTTAGGAGTCTGATGGCCTCCATGTCAGCAGTCACCATGTGCACGGCGACCATCAAAGATCGAGTCGCTTCAGCAAAGGTCAGGTCTCCAGCAATGAATCGTTCCTTAATGAACCGCAGCGCAACATGTGTGCCAATTGCAGGGATGGTATTCAGGATCCATTCTCTGCAAGACAGAAACTTCCTCTATAAGTCATTTTTAGGATTAAGGTTGAGTAGATTTTCAGAAAGTGTTGTAACTACCTATGGGCTGTGCGCGTTTTGTACTGCGACCAGAGCGACACGATATTCTCATATTTGGCCGAACGCAACACCTGGATGAGCTCAATGAACTTCAGAGGAGCCTCTTCCTGCACTTTGGCCACATTGTTGCTCACCAGGTTGTTAAGAATCTCAACAATCTGTCAATTGAAAAGTCAAGTGTCCGCGGGGTGAAGAAGGAAACGTTTGGTCGTCATTAATACTGAATTACCTGAGCCTCAGCGTTGGTAATCCTGAGAAGCTGAATGGGTGTCTGAAACAGTTCGCTAGCAAACTCGTACTGCAGACTTCCGCGGTGGGCGTATTCGGCTCTGATGGGCTCCACTGCAGCATTCTGCATTTCCAGGAATTTCAAGGATTGCCTGAGGACCAACACTCTTTAAAGGACTCGTCCTTTTGTTGGACGTATCATTTTTTTTTTGGAGGTCCATACTTAGACTCCATCTGAGCAGCACCGTTCAGGATGTTGATGGGAGAGAAGTGAATGAGCTCAACCGAAGACGCCTCAAGGATCAGAGCACCTGTGTCTGATGGTTTCATGACATAGTTGTATGCGGCTGTTCCTTTCAGGGCAGTGCCTCTCTACATTAAAGAAAAAATGTTAACACTACAATATATCACACTGTGAGTGCTAAGTGACAATTTGTGCTTTACCGCTTGACACTCAACGCATCTTTCCGTATAAGCCATGCCGATATCCTTGACGAGTCTCTCCTGGCAGTGGTTCAGGTCCTTGCTCTTGGTTAAACGGATACGCTCAGCCTTGGCATCCTCGGTGATCACGTAATGGGTCTTGCACACACCCTGTACGCCAGGCTATTCCGCGACAATCAAAGGATCAAGTAAGTGATCGTGTCAGGAAAGAAATAATGAACGTAATTTGTTATACCTCCTGAAGCTCATAGACATTCATCGTCTTCTTGATGTTCATTTGAAGAAGATTGAGGAGTCCTCTGATGATGTTCAGCACAGAAGTAGAGACACCAGCGGGGGCAAACACTTTGCCTACAACGCCATTAGAATACTCGAACTTGAGCGGTGTCGTGAGTTGAGCTGACAGGGCTGAAGTGAGCTTAGTGGCTGGGACAAAAGCATCTTTGGGCCAGATACCGCTGTACTCAAACACTTCTGGATCCAGGAGCTTCAAAGAAAAGAGGTGAAGACGTCACCATGCCTTCTGTCTGATGAAAATGTGCTCATTCTGACAAGAGTAGTCGCTACCTTCAGTATGAAGGTGTCGGCAGTCAATGCACTGAGAAGAACTTTGCTCCTAATTTTGAACCCAGCCCGGGCCAGACCCTCCTCGGGGAGTCCACCCATAAGAAAGGCTTCATATTTGTAGGTGTATGTCTTTCCAGCAGCAAACTCTGGGGCTTCAACGAGACACAGTGATGCTTTTTAGTTTGTGTATCAATCCAAAAAAAATTCCCAATTTTTAGACAGAATTTACTTACTAATTTTCACCTGGTGACCAGCTGAATGAAGAGTGAAAACAGGAATAAAGAGTTATTATACATTCAAAGGCAGCTCGAAATTTTGAAACGGTGTTCCAAAAGCAATGACAAATTGTCAATTCTTAATTATGCCAATGTAAAAACAACTCGTAAAATTTACACTTGGAAGTAAAAACAGCAAAAAGACATACCCACAAGGGCCACAACCAAGGCTAGCACGAGCACCCTCATGGCGATGGATGTGACTGACCAATGTCGGATGCTCCTTTATAACGGCACTTCCCTGCTACGTACACAAGCCCAAAAACAAGTTTGAGTAACCAGGCATCTGTCTGCCAATGGTGTTATCTTGCCCTGGCCGCAGCGGTCAGGCAAACAAGACAAATAAAATATGTCACAAATAAAATGAGTCAACTCAACCTGACTTTGGCCTTTGAAAGTCCGCAAGATTTTTACAAAGAAATTTCTTTTACATTTTAGTGTCACAGTTCTTTGTTTTGATTTTAGTGCGATTATTACACACATTATTAGCAACACCGTTGATTTTGTGCCAGTCCAGCACAAAACACAAACACGAGGATCTCTGCTGAGCCAAGATATTGAATATTGTGTGAACTGTCTAACCCACACAAACTCTCAGTTCAACCAAGCCCGCAAATAAAAACAATCATTTACATACTATATATACATATAAATTTGGCATTCCTTCTTTTGAACAATCTTCATCAAATCTGGCTTGTGATTCGTTCACACATAAATGTACAGTATTACAGTTGTAGTCCCTGAAATTTCTTAATTTTCTGACAGTATTAATCAATAAGTGCACAGTGGCTCACATCTAATTTTCAGAGGCCCCCTGTTTCAGAATGTTATCATTTCAAAAAGTAAACTACAGTTATAAATGCTCACGAACACGAAGCAAAAAACTTGGACAGGCTTCGCTGTTGGGATGAAATGTCATTCCAGCCTGACCTCAAATGTTGTCACAAACTCTGCAATGACCTGCAAACTTTCCAGTGCCAATAATCCAAAGTGACTTGACTGCAAAAGATAACTAATGAATACCTCATCACTACAAACACCGTCATGTTCTCTCATGTGGTGCGAGCAGGGGGATCTACACCACAAGCTGCACCAACTTGCCAACAACCAGTATTATTTGCAAGGACGTATTTGTTTTTGATGGGGGGGAGGGGTGATGACCCTGACCGTACAACATATTGTCACGAACATAAAATATAGTGAATAACATTAAAGGACAACCGACGTCTCCGGACAAGTTGTGTCCATAATTTGTAAAATGGCTTCAAATGACTTCTACTGAGCGTATTTTACAAAGATTCCAGCGCACATAACTATATTTTACGTTTTAACACGCGCACTGAAAATTCCGGAAGTCTTGTTTTTGAGTTGGTGACGAGTCCTCACCCTACGTCACTGAAGGAACGCCCCCGACCGAAAAAATTGTAGCAGTCCTTCCATCACGTCAATGCATTTTGCTGTACTTATTTGGTCTGAAAACGTCATGTTGCACCAAAAAGAGGCAGAAGAGGGCGACAAAGCTCCATGTAAGGAATTTAATTAATTCCTCACACGGAGCTTGGTCGCCATTTTCTGCCTCTTTTTTGGCGATACATTTCCCCCCCAATGTTGCCTCAAAATGGCACGGAATAAATTCTTTAATTGATTGCAAACATGTATGCTTTTCCTCTTCAGAACTATTTGAATCATATTCATATCATATATAATCATATCGTTATATCGATATTCAAGGGAGTCCGAAAAAATATCGATATAACCGGGACTATCGATATATCCGACCCTGTTTGCATGTAATTTTCTCCGTGCGTGCATAGAAATAGTATCGATATAACCGGGACTATCGATATATCCGATATCGATATAACGAGACTTTACTGTATATATATATACACACACACACACACGCAAGCGGACAAAATGAGCTTTCTCCGTCGCTCTCCCTTAGAGGAGAGGTTCTTAAACATTGGTTAGATCGAACCCGAGGAGTGCGGTGAGTCGGTCTCAGCGGTTCAGTGGATCCTCCGTTGCAGAGGTCCACACCTCAGTCTAGTCTGCAGTTAGTGGGCACAATCATTGAAAGAAGGGTTTGATGAATGAGCACATGAAACTAGTGGGGTTCGGTGCCTCCAACAAGATTAAGAACCAGTGCCTTAGAGATAAGTTGAGAAGTTCGGTCATCAGAGTCGAGCTGCTTCTCCTCCACATTGCGAGGAGCCAGATGAGGTGGCTCGGGCATCTGATTGGGATGCCTCCCCGGTGAGGTGTTCAGAGCATTCCCCACTGGCAGAAGACCCTGGGGACGATGTCTCTTTTTTTTAATAAAGACGTGAGAAAGTAAAAATACAAAGAAACCCTGGCATTGTAAATAGCACAGCCACCTTGTCGAGTCAATACAGTTACATGTACGTATCAAATAGGCTTTTTATACTTTGCACTATCTACAGTCCTTTTTCTGAAACATTTTTTGATTTGATTGGATCGGATTTGCCTTTATTAGTCTCGCAGTGGAGAAATGTACATATCACAGGAGCAAAGTTATGAAGAATGGAAAGTTATGAAGTAGAAAAGCAAAATACATGAGCTGCTGGAAAGGCAGCCACTCTCGCGGCGCCATCTTGAAGTCAAAAGTGTGTAGTTGTACAATTCAGTCTCCTGACATTTTCTTTTGTGCATAGACTACTTTATCTTTTAACCAACCCCCGCCCCCAACTAAACAACATGCATGATTACCTGTATAGTTTTATTTTTGGACTTGGTTAAACAGAGACTTTGCGTGTGTTAGACATTGCACACACAATATTTAATATTGTGGCTGAGCAGAGATCAGTGTGCGTAGTACTTCATGGCCACAGACTCAGTTCCGATATTGTCACTATTTTGTTGAATCTCTGCAGATATCCATATTCTCAATAGTGTTTCTAGGACTTCAATTGGGTCTTCATGCCCCTTTCAAATGTTTATAACTGCTGATAATTTTAACATTAAATACACCGTGAGAAATTCTTCCGAAAAGGTAAGATAATTCTTCGATTGTTTTACAAGAGTGGACTTCAGAAATAATTTACAAAAAAAACATGACTTGATTATGGGGGAAATAAAAAAAAAACATTTCAGAGGTAAAGGGTGCTCTCAGAAAAAGATATTCCCTATTGTTTAGGCTGTGGCGCTCTCTTGTGGCGTCACACGGAAAAGCCGAAAGGAAAAGAAGATATGATAGCTGTCCTTGTTAAGCGCTTTGTTGAAGCTTCAGCTGTTGTTAAAGCGCCATGTAAATCAATATGTAATGTGATGTATTGTATCACTGATTTGGACGAAGAAGAGAAGTGGAACTCAGATACAGGCAGGAAATTACATCTGAGAAAAAAACAAAAACAAAATCACAATAACGACTCAAAACACAGTAGCAGGTTCACCTCTGAATTGCTTAACAATAAGGTTTTAAAATAACGGATTCAAAGACAAGATTTGAATTACGATTTTTTTTTCTCTTATCAATGCAAATGTGTGACGTCAGTCATTGCTGCCAACGGTGGCAAAAGTATAATCAGTTTTGAGGATTTGTAGCCAATTAAGAATCAAAGAATCCAGCATTTCATTGTGCTCAATTTGCCTTTGTGAAATGTACGAGTTTGACGATCTTAAACATTAAAATGTGATGAACATGTCAATAAAAAAATCAGAAAGGGTGAAATATATTTTTGTGGCACTGTATGTTGCTGTGTGTTCCCTCAGGAACGGCCAAGCACTAATTTCAACCCTACTTTTTTTGGGCTTGTCTCTGTGTCCTGTTACAATGACACAGTGCCGGATCGCCTGTGATTTCAAGTACCTATACTGACGGTCCTGTGAGACGGTGCCCTGTGACAGAGTTACATGGTGACAGCAAAGACTAACTTCAAATTAACCTTCGTCTGGCATCAAGTTTTCTTGACTAGCGTTTTTTTATATCTATACAAGAAAAGACATAATACGCCTGATTGTCATCCTTGATCGCGCTCAAAATACAATGATTCAAAAATCCTGGGGGGTAAATTCAAGTAAAAAAATAAAATACAGATGGCGCAGCATCCCTCAACAACCTTAATTTCGCTTGAAAAAATACCATCACTAACACGTCCTTACATCAGAAACCACTGAAGGTAACGCAAGTGTTGCTCGGCTACTGTCAATGATCGTATTCACACAGTTCATACTGCGATATCGACGTCATTGCTTAGAGACTAATTAGTCCAACAGTTAAGATCTGTTATGGGCAAGAGATGCTCAACCGCCAACTCTTCCGAGACGAGATATCATAGTTTTGGCACTGTGACATCACCGGTGAAGCCACAAGCTCTGGCCGCCCCTTCATATTAAGGTTTCCTGAACGGGGCTGCCGAGTGTTTCCACGTTTTTCAAAGAGGCAGGAGGCATCGAGTTTTCAGCTGAGGCCTTCTGGTCCTGCAGACAGAGATGTTGCAGCATTAAATTACAGTCTTGTAAAAACAGTTTCAATATTTTGTCCCAAAGTGGACAGGATATTTCAACCACTCCATGAGTTGTATAATTTTCCTGAGGGATATTTCTCAGAGGTCAAAGGAAAGATTTTCTAGCCAACATTAACACCATGTTATCAGCGACTTCTGATCAGTGAGCCAGTCATGGTTTCACACATGGAATCTCTGCTGCTATGTCTACGGCTTATTTTTGTCGCAGCCATGATAGCAGTGATGATTAAGACAAAGAAGTACTTCTGTTGACACATTCATAAGTAGCTCCTACCAGCACATCCTTTACAGGCTGCGGCTGTGGGATTCCAAATGTTGTCTTTTCTCTGGTGTTGTCGTCTTTAGGGTGTTCTGACACAGAGGAGTCGCAGTCAGTGGCTTTTGTTTTGGCGTCAAGCTGTGATACCACATCAATGCCGCCTCTTTGGTCTGCCTCTGCCACCGCGTGGCCGTCAGAGTCCGAACGAAGGTCAGACTCATCCCCTTGCCCAACCTCGACGCGTCTCACGAGTCGTTTCCCGTCTAACTCCTGCTCCGTGTGGGAATAAGCCGCGGTGCGCAAGGTCTGCACAAACATCCGAGCTGGCTCTTCGCTGGCTTTGTTGGGCCGTGAGCGGCAGGTCTGATCCCCGTGCAATCGGGCCTCCTCTAAACCGCGTCGTGGACGAGGCTCAGGCATGTCCCCTCGTTCCATGTGTCCTCTGTCCTCAATTTCTTGGAGACGAGGTTGCTCCGGCGGTGGAAGAGTCGGATCCCTTCGATGGTGACGTAGAGGTGCAGTGATGCCGTACTGGAAAACTGCCTGCACACCTCCATACATAAATACCTGAAAAGAACAATAGATTTGTCTTAACTGGTATTCCTCTTCATTCGATGAACCTCTCACACTGTGAGCGATCCTCATGACAATTCAAGCGCCTTTACCACAATGGCAATCACAATGGTGAGGAGGACGGGGATCTGGAGAGTGATTGGGAGATCTTTGAGGAGCGCTCTGAGAAACTCGCTGATTCCCTGGCCGACATGCTTCAGTGGGTCTGTGATGAGGGTCGTGATCGTAACGGAGATTGCCTAAAGACAAGGAAACACTGAGTATGGGCCACGCTCACAGATCATAACCCAGCAATACATCCACACACACACACACGCAAATATGAATGTTGTGCAGGATATACCTTGGTGGGAGGTACTAGCAGAATTGGGTTGACCATGAGGACTTCATAGTATCTTTTGCAAGGATCATCCTGCAAAGTCCATGTGCTCCTGAACCACTCTGCAGGATGCAAATTAAGCGTTTAAAAGGACTTCAATAATAATAATAATAATAATAATAATAATAAAACAGACGCTCCCCAACTTACAAACGAGATACGTTCCAAACGGTCGTTCCTAAGGTGAATTCGTTCATAAATTGCTTCAGTGCAATATTTTCTATGGAATGTATGTTTAAGGCTTATATAAGTATGTTTAAGGCCTGTATAAGTAACCTGTATTGTTTGTACTGAAAAATAAACATTTAATAAAAGATATGCTATATAAAGATATGTACATGTACAACTGGATTGAATACTACATAATATGTAGTATTCTCTCTAGTATTTGTATTAACATATGTTAATACAAAAATGTTCGTATGTACCATTGTTCGTAACTCGAATGTTCGTAAGTAGGGAAGCATCTGTAATAATAATAATAATAATAATAATAATAATACATTTTATTTGAAAGCACTTTTTATCACAATCAGACACTTTACAAGAGCTTAAAATGCAGAATAAAATGGACACCAGAAGACAAGCATACATCGAATGAACAAAAGGAAACATGGGTGATGTCCCTGATCCAGCGCTGAAAAGGAGGCTTTGATTCTCCCTTCTTCATCTAGAACTGCTTCATGTCACAAAGAGGCTATAGAAAGTGCTGAAGAATGAATGACTCTCTGTGTCTTTGTGTTGTCATTTTATTTATTTATTTATTTTTTACTTTGTTACTTCCGGGTTGAGTGAACGCTGGCGCGTGTGGCTGCCGCTGCTCACCCACAGAAAAAAATATCCTGTGACTGTAAAGTCTCCTTGAGAGTTTTGAAAGGCCGTTATAAATTATTATTATTATTATAAAAGAGACTAAATTGTGTGATTGTCAGTATGCTCTTATTTGTCCTGGGGAATTTTTACCTCAAGGGCTGTTCCAAAAATGGTGTTGCTTCATTGTGTTGCCATGGAGGTCAAGCCTCCTAATGGTTCACTTGTGTTTGTTTACATTCCATTCGCACTGGCATCATTTTTTGTGGGGGCTCAATGGGCACTTCCTTCTAAGAATACCTTATTTGAAGCCTCTCAATGTTGTCTCATAATGTCAAAATATGTACAGCGTGTTTAAGATGACTGTTTGGATATAGATTGAAATCAAACGAGGAAACATGTCGCTTGATTGATGATAAAAGGCATGTTGTCTATTTTCAGCTGCCCGTTAACAAACACTGAAAAGTTGGGTAAGAGCAACCAAAGGGTAATAAAGGAAGTTCATATTAACTTGGAAATGTCATCATTCATTCACCCTGGAATTTCACCTAAAAGCCAAATATCCTTTTTCCAAGTAGCGTGCTCTGTTATCATTTCAACATACCTTTCAAACTATCGCGCCAGTCGATCGTCTTCACTCCAACGCATTTGTCATTGATGCTGTTCATCTTCACAATGTTGTTTTGGTGCTCAGCAAAAGCAGTCTGACAGAATAAAGTCTGAGAATTGGTGTCCAAAAAAGAAGCTTATTATTCAAAATATGATCAAGAAGTAAACCAACTCACCTGATACAGATACAACCAGTTCCAAACAATACTGATGAAGAAGCAGATGATAAACAATCGTTTAAACTGCACTAGCCAAGAGATGGCGCACCACAGCTCAGTGCAGATAATGACCACCAGGACCGAAATACACAGAGCCAACTAGCGGATGACAAGAGGAGATGAGATTAAAGAATGAAGACATTTATCACTCTTGACAGTGTCATCGTTTAAGATGGAAAAGTTTTGCACTTTTTCTGGTACATAACAATGGGGTAAATGTACATCACTGCTTCTTCACAGTTTCTGTGACATAATCTGCTACAAGTCAGATGAAGATCCAGAGCCACTTTCAACCAACACTACGTCTTCACGCGGGGCTGCCTCTATCCATCTTCTACTTTCTGATCTGCTTAATCCTCACAAGGGTGGCAAGAATCATATCTTATAAATCTTATCACAATCCTCAGACATGTTTCTGGTTGTTCCTGTTAGGGCATTGATGACATCTGAGACTTGAGAGCGTAATGATGACTCAAGAGTTAGGCCTGCATGATTCCTGAGTAAATTTCCCCTTCTTACCTTGAAAAGTGTGTCCAGCTCTATACCGAAGGTGTCTTCAAAGCGCCATTTCCAGACCTCATAGTCATGTGGTCGAAGGTCCACCAGTATCTGACTGACGGCGTTGTCCAGAGCGCCTGTTCTACAGCCATCGTCTGCATCAAGAAACATCTGAATCTCCGCCACAGCTTGTCTGGAGAGTCGGATTGTGGCATCATAGTTTTCAGGGTCTTGGGTCTACATTTAAGAAAAGTCGGAAAAATGAAGATGGGTCGTACCACTTTGTTGACTCTGTGGTGATACTACGCAGAGAGAGAAACTCACAGTTCCACTTGAGAACAAACTGATCAATTATGGGGTTCACGTGAAGGGTATATTTGTCACAGCAACTCAAAATACTCAACTGACTTTTTCTGTACCTTTCTTGAATTTATACTTATTTTAGTTTTTGTAAATAAACTTTTGAGTCCATCGGGTATAAAATACATGCATCCATCCATTTTCCGATCTGTTCTATCCTCACAAGGATCGCTGGAGCCAATCCCAACTGATTTTGGGCAGTAGGCAGGGGACACCCTGAAGTGGTTGCCAGCCAATCGCAATATACACAGAAACGAACAACCACCCACGCTCACACTGTGGGGCAATTTAAGAATGTTCCATTAAGTTGCTACGCATGTTTTTGGAACGTGGTAGGAAACCAGAGGACCCAGGGAAAACCCATGGAGAGACGGGGAGGATACGCAAATGTCACACAGGAAGGCCAGAGTCAGATTCAAACCCTGCACCGATGCACTATGAGGTTGACACACAAACCACCGCATCACCGAGCCGCCCATGCAACAATATTTATAATCTAATCCATCAAATTGATCTAGCTGGTTGGTGTAATAGATGGGTTTTTTTTTGATAATCCGGTGAATGGGACTATAAGATCTGTATGGTTAAAGAATGACACAGTCCCTAGGGCTCATCTGTCACTTTATTCCCTGCTCCCTTTATTCATTCAAAAGCTGCTGTGGGCTCCATCTCATACCCAGTCACACTTACACCAGTGTCTGAAACTCATGACAAAAACTTAGCGACACCAGGGCAGACAACTCTGAAAAGTTGCCTGCCTGGCCATAAAGTTGTCTACCCAGCCATAAAGTTGCCTGCCCCCTTTTTCACAACTTAAAACACAATAAGACGACTAATCGAAAAAAAAAAACATTGTTGCGAACTATAAAGGATTGTTTTAAATTAAGGAAGTACCAACCAAAAATGCTCCCTCACTTAATTTATGGTAAATATCCCTTGCTGAAGATTTTGCTCCAGTTTTGTTTGTCGTCAAGGTTCACAATGCAATGTTTGCCTTGCGTTGTCTGCTAAAAGCCACGTGGACTCCTCTTTCTAAACGCCTTTCAAAACTCTCAAGTACACTTTACAGTCACGGTATACTCCGAAGCATGAAACAGGCTTCTGATTGGCTGCCGTGCCGAGTATGGAAATTGCCAAACGATCGTTCGCAATTTGCATACGCTGCACAGGTTCGTTCGACAATTTGCATACTCGGCACGGTAGCCAATCAGAAGCCTGTTTCGTGCTTCGGACTATACCATGACTGAAAAGTGTACTTGAGAGTTTTGAAAGGCGCTTCAAAAGAGGAGTCCACGTGGCTTGTAGCGGTTTGCTTTATTGAATAAAACAAACATCCGATATGAAAATAATGTTTTTTTGGGGGAAAAAGTTGTCGGCCACCTGGGCCGAGACGTTTTGAAAGTTGTATGCCAGACGTAAAAGTTGTACGCCCCAGGGAGACATTATTTCAAACACTGCTTACACACAGACTCCTTACTTGAGCCACTAATATTTTTCCTTTCATCAGAGATGTTCCGAATAACGAAATCCTTGCATCTTCAAAACTATCAATTTTAACGAACACCGAACTGCTCACAAACAAAATTGGCTCGGCACGTTTGTCAAGCATGAACATTGCATCATAAGAAAGCAGGCCATTTTTACACACCCAAATAAAAACTATGATATTTGGTCCTCGACTGGAATGTGAACAAAACATAAAATTCACTCAATGTGGAAACATGCTTTGGTTCGATGTCAGCAATATGCAACGGCAACATACCACTTTAATTCTTTGCGTGTGCTTCATGAGTCTGCTGAGGAATCTTTTAAAAACAAGATTGCATGTGACCTGTGGGATGTGATTCATATTCTTCTTTTGGGCTTCAACCTGAAGAGAAGCAAATTGCAATGCGATGGTTGAGATGCAAATCAAAGAGTAGATTATATCTTTTTTTTATTAACTGCCTTGTCTCTTCAAGCATAGCAGGACTTTGAAGCGTGTTTAATGTCTCAACTCAACTGGATTTACAAAGCATGTTCAAACAGCCACCACTGCATACATGCAACACCACAATGGATTTGAAATGATGAAATCAAAGCGTGCTTTACGTGCAATCTCTGATCTCTAATATGGGGGTACAGTATTTGCATCCAAATCAGGTAAACGTGTAGGAATTACTTTTATATATGCCTCCACCTTTTGAAGGACCCAAAAAGAACTGCACCCCGTGACAAAAGAGGTCTGGCAGAGCATTATGACAAATAACCTAGGATCTGGTGTATTTCATGGGTTAAATACTTTGGGCCACCTTTGATAGCCAAAAAGTATTAAAAAGATTGCCGAAAACTATTAAAAAGATTTCAGATTATGCAAGCCTGTCAAATTACTTTGGGTAGCTGAAAGAAGCATGTAGACTGTAGAGTATAAAATGTGTGGCAATTAGTATTTACGGGACTGGCTGAAAACATCATCAAAACTCAAATATTGCATTTTCATGCACAACCTAGTGCGGATTAATTTTAGTTTTAGACGGAGGGGGACATGTGAAATTTGTGTCAATGTCCGAGTACAGCGATATCGCAACAGTGGGAACATAACCACCCACCTGAGTTTGTAAATCAGACAGCCGTTGTTTGCAGACGATCAGATCAGCTTGGTTACAGTCGATGTGACCTCTTTGAGAGATTGGGACGTTTAAATCCCTTACCGGCTTCTACAACAAACGTGGTTAAATACACGTGTTTCAATAACTACGCCATCGTGATTCGGTAGCATTTTTTTTTTGTCAAGTCGGTATATTAGGGCTCCTAACCTCAGCGGGCTTCCTCATGGTTTTTGTGCTCGAGTCGTAATTGAGCAAATCATACGGGTCAATCCAGTCCTCGTCCTGCTGTTGACCAGAGGCCAGCGTCAAGTAGCCGAACAGGATAATGAGGAGCATCATGCAGAAGCTTCCACCACAGACGTAACAAATGGTAACTCAGCGGGACTACTCTCCGGCCAAATATACCGAAGAGCATCGATTCCGAGGACTGACGGGGTTCCGAAGTAAACACTCGTCGCGGTTTTATTGCGTCATCATATTCAACGCACCAATGCCGGATTTTCACGTGCGGGCGCCATCGATGTCGTAAATTGCATTACAGCAAATTGGGAATTCGGATTTTGACCACTCGCGTTGTACCAGTTGCGACATCAAAGCCCTACAGGCGAATTTAAACAAGGCCAACTTTTTGGTTGTTGTTGTTGTTCCGGATCATCACAACACATTCTGACGTCCAGAAAACATTTCATAGTAATTTCCTTCATTTATTTAAAAATGAGTATACAGAGGGTTGTGTCAGGAAGGGCATCCGGCGTAAAAGCTTGTCCAAAACAAACATGCGGATCAAACCTCTCTAGATGGAGGACACTGATTTGCTGCGGCGACCCCGTCAAGGGAAAAGCCGAAAGGAAAAGAAGTGTCTTATCTAAATATTTCACACATTTCACTGAATAATTTCCTGAAGAAAGATAGCATGCAGTCAGAAACAATAAGTTGTGTTACGCAGTTATGTTGAAAACCTACATTCAGAATTAATAGAATTTCTTTCATAACTTTGCTGCTGTGAAATGTAAATTTCTCCACTGCGAGACTAATAAAGGCAAATTCAATCCAATAGAGCTAAATGATTGTGTACAATCTTGTTTTTTTGTTTTGTTATTTCAAACCTTTTGAAACATTGCCAGCATCGTAGTTGCACATATGATAGTATGTGGCAGTAAAGGGCAACAAATATTACATAAATTCCAGTACTCCATAATGACACCAGAACCAATTTATTTCAACCTTATTTACAAAAATGAATGGCCACATTACTCAATGAAAGATGTCCTCTACTTTCTCATATTAAGAGTTCAGACAAAGCACTCTGTTTACAATATTAATTTTTACTGCTCCCTAGAGCATTCAAATCCCCAAAGGAAAATGGTTGCAATCGATTAAGGCTCTTTATATCAATGTGAAGACAAACTGTTCATGGGGCCGTTTTTGATCTATGTTCCTTTTCGACCTTTACTCGTCTTTAGTCCCTTTTTGCCGCCTTTTGCTTGTCTTCCTTTTCCTTTGTTGCCCTTTGCTTTCTGTTCTTTCCTTTGCATCCCACGCATGTCTTTCTTCATGCGACCGTCCACTACTCTGAAAGTGCCTTTGACCCCAGCAGGCCGTCTCACTTTCCTCCCGGCTCCCTTTTTGGCAACGACATACGTCACTTCTCGTTTCTCTTTTCCCACACCGGCTTTCTTGTAGATACTGAAAGAATAAATGAAAATTGGATGACTGTCAGTCGAGTAGGCAATGTTGCATTTTCCCCTTGTGATGAGAAGCCAAACCTCTTGAGTTGAGCCATCTTCTCCCTCTCGGAAATGTCCACAGTGTTCACAACAGCCTCTGCTTTCTTCTTAGCCTGCTCCATCTTCTTCAGCATCTAGAGAGAAAACGACATGTTTTTTCCCGCCTACAGTCTCGAACCCCAGAAATTTGTAGGCTAATCAAAGAGGCAGATCAATGTCCTTACCCTCCTCTTCTTCCGAGCTTTGGCTTCGGCGACTTTCTTAATTGGCCTGGCATTGATTTCCTTCCACTTCTGTTTATACTCCTCCACCATCTCCTTGGTGACCGGCATTGGCTTCTTCCTGTGCTTATTCTCGTCATTCAGAAACCACACAGGTACTTCCCAAGGCTCGTCAGACGATGCAAACCTGCGAAACCATAAATTTGTGCTCGCTTATCCGCTCTCCTGCTTCAATCGTCAGCCTACCTTTCCCAAATATGTAGCTCCTAAACCTTTGTGTTTGCGCTCAGAATAAAAGTTGTGCATTTTTCTTGTTTTACATTCAGGTTGGTGTGTGTTCTTTATTTTTGTTTCAATTTGTCATTTTAGCTAAAAAGGTACGGGGCATTTATTTATTTCATTTCATTTACTTACCGGTACTGAAAATACATTCAAGTACCAGGGATGCAAAACACCAGGAATGGTAAGCTATATTATGAGATTATAAATATGAGTACGTATAATGGATAAATCCATAACTCGACAATAGTAACTTTTTTGAAGAGTAAATTGGTACATTGTCTTCTATATTTTTCCACGATATTCTTGCATGAATTTAGAGTAAAAATCGGAAATACTATTGCTGGAGATTGACAGTTTCAGTTTGTTTGCTGTCAATTTAAACACAGAGAGAATTAGATGTTGTGATTAAAAAAAATATCAGATACATTTCTCCGACAAGTATGATATATGAATGCTAACAGGCAGAACAAAACTATTGGCGGGCTGACCTCATCGCCCCTTTACACACAGTGTCCACACGCACCTGTGGAAGGAGCCGTCCACCAGGTCTCTGGCTTTCTTCTTAGATGTGGCAATCTCGCAGCCAAGGGCGAGGCCTTCAGCATTCAGGATGCGGGCTTTCTTACCTTAGCACAGAGCACAACATGTCTACTTCCAAGAAGAAAGTCATGACTCAAAATCCGATTGTTTCACACATGTTTTATACAGCCCAAATGGACTCACTGGTGCTTTCTACTGGAACGACCTGAAAGCCATCATCGTCATCACCGAGATCTGTCCCGGTGCTGCCACCTGTCCCGGAGTTACCATTGGCCTGTTTCAACTTGGTAATGAATCTGGAAGAAGTAACAAACTTGTTATTTATTTGTTTCGTGATCGCTTGACTTTCTATTATGCCAATTCTGCTTATTGTAAATAAAGTTCCATGTCTTTGTTTTCCGGAAGGGAATGTTCATTGAACTGTGTTAAAATTTGATTCATATCTACTTATGAGTACATATAAATCTGTATGAAAATATTCCAAAATGAATACGGTGATACAAACCTGTACTCAGTTGAAATTTCATGCTTTAAAATATTTGGCATTGATGTCTTCTATGCCAAAACTTTATGGATAGTAAATTTTCATGAGCAGTAAAACAGGCGCATTTGTGAAGCACCTTATTTTTGTGTGGGCATTTGCTGGATACTTTACCAGCACCCATTCCATTTCTTTGCAACAAAGGCATTACATCAATAAAATGTAAAGGAATTGAATTACTCTTCATCATCACTGTCATCTGAGTTGTCAACATCTTCCACTGCTTCCTTTGAAGTCTCTGCCACTTCTTTTACAGTTGCAGCAGCCTCTTCGTGTTTCTCTACTTCCTCTGCTTTCCTCTTTTTGCCTTTTCCTAAGAAATTTTTTGAAATGTGGTCAATACCACAGTACAATGAAATATCAGAATCTAACTACCGGTTCTACAATCATAACCAAGGTTAAATTAAGCATGTTATGTTTCTCTTCAATGTGTAAGACCATGAGCATGCTATGACCAAGGTCATGGCAGATTTAAAGTTTTTGTCACATTTAGCCAAATGTATGACCTTTTTAGGCAACATGTAAATACACTGTGATCAAATTAGAATGGTCTCATTAAATACAGCCACCATTCAGATGACACAAAACATTTGCTTGTTTGTGCCCATAGATTTTTTATATGTCTTTAGATTTAACATTTTAATCAAGTATCTTCATTCCAGAAAATCTGATTTCAGACTTTAAAGGGGCTTTCTGTCTCCAGCATTATAAAAAAATGTTTAAAAACTCATAATATATTATAATACCAGGACAAGAAGTTTGTTCTTTGGATGCACAATACAATTAACAAGAATGTTTTAAAATAAAAATCTCCCTTGTCTACACATGGGATGTGCTACTTACAATTTTAAGCACTTTATCCAAAATACAATCAATTTCAAAATATAAAAACATGCTTAATTCTACAAACATTGGGCATTTTTTTTACTTAAAACTAGCAACAATATTTACCTGGTTGCTGGTTTTGGATCCACTGTGTCTGTCTGAGCTCGCTCTCAGCATCTCCTTCGAGCTCGATCTCAGAAAAAATGTCCTACAAAAACCAAACAATTCACTCAAAAAAAGTTATCTACAGTTGGGAAAGAAAGGAATTGCGTTGTGGGGGAAACCTTGCTGAACCACAAGTTGGTTTCACGCTCTCTCTTCTGATCTTTTCCTTCAAGTTCCACAAGTAAGCCACCTTCTTCTTCGTTGGTGTCTGCCTCCTTTTCCTCAGTGAATGTCACTCTGAAGACAAGCAGAGTACGCAACAGTGTTTGGACTTTCATCATGTATCACAATTTACCACAGTTCTGTGCAAAATCATTCCATTTTGCTTATATCGCTCACTCACTTCTTCTTTTTCTTCTCCAGGTCCTTTTGTCTGTGTTCCACCTCCTCTAGTTCTTCGTCATCCAAATCAGAGGCCAGGGACATGTTATCTGCTGGGTCACCCTCCTCCTCCTCATCATCATCATCAATATCAGACAAGTGGAGGTCATCCTCTCCTTCCGTCAAGAAGTCTGCTGCCTTCATGTCCCCCCTGGAAAAATCAGCCAGCGCCTGTCGAGCGGAATAGGAATGATTACAATTCACCACAAATTAATATTTACTCCAGCATAATGACATCCACTGCACAAGATGTGCGCGCGCGTGTGTGTGTGTTTTTTTATATATATATATATATATATATATATGATATCAGATGACTGAGTGACAGCTGATTACAAAAAATGAATCGTAAGTCGGGGACATCTGTAGTCTGCGTGCATGTGTGCATGCATGCATCTTAAAATCCTAACCTCTTTCTTCTTGATGGCGTGGAGGGAGAACAAGCAGACATCATTGTTGTCAGCAATGGATACACCCGGCAGATCCATCTTGAGCTCCACCCTCTCCCTTTGCTTTCTACGCTCTTTCAGCAACTTCCTCTTTTTCCTGATAGCAAGTCATCGGTGAAAGCGAAAGTAGTGTTCACTTTCAACCTCAGGGCGAGCATTTAACCAGTACTGCCATACCTCTTGAGATCAGACAACTCCTCTGATTTCAGCTCGGCCAATTTCTTCTCCATTTCTTCCTCTTCGTCATCACCCTCCGCCTCCGCTACCTCTTTATTTTTCTTTGGCTCAGCATCTGATTCATCCCCATCTTCCTCAGAACTAGGCCTAAAGAGGGAAGAGACACGATTGGCTGCTAAGACACTTGGGCAGACACGACGCATCATCCCGGCATCTTGTACCTGATGTCCCCATCAAGGCTCTTGGCCTCCTCCTTCAATTTCTTGGCCAAGTATCGCCTCAGTTTGGTCCTCCAGTTCAGCAACGAGCTGGGTTTGAACAATGGCGAGAGCAAACAGACAACATATACATTGTCAATACATTGTAAGTAGTAACCTGTAAGGTTGTAAGGAAAGGCACCAGGGGATGTATGTTTTACCGCAGTTCTTTGCGGCCCAAAACTTTAATGTCACGACAACACTCCTTTATCTCATCAGTAGTGGAGTGGTGAGACTCCAGGTTTGGGTCGTCAAAGGTGATCTTGAAATATACAACAGGGTGAGATGTGATCAGTCTAAAAGGAACTCTTTATATTGACTTACAGTCTGCACAAAAGATCAACGAGGAGCTGGATGCAGTGTCGCCTGACTGCTCACCTCACTGGCTTTTCCCAAAAAGTCCACGGGGTTGTCAGCTTTGATAAAGGTTGTAACAGTGAAACTGTGGAAAAGTGTCAGGTCGCCATCAGTGTATCCTTCCGCCTAAGGTACAAGATCATCTGAGTCAGTCGAAGACCTCCACAGCCATTAGAACCACAGTTTTGCATGGTTTCGTTCCACTCCTTTTTTTCTTAATAATGCATAACTTTCAATGGTAATTAAGTGAAATGTATTTAAAGCTATGTAAATACGTGATTCTCCTGGATTCATCTTTAGTTCGACAGTAAACTTTAACTAGGAGCGGAAATAAACACCCCAAAGACTCTGTTTTGAGGAATTGTTCATATATTCACTATTCGCTAAAAACGCATTGTAGTAATCCACAGTAATTATTGTTGTACCGAAACAACGCACACATACTGTACCTTTGGCTTTTTTTCCGGAACCAGTTCTTTCACAGTTTTGGCCTGCACCTCCACCTCTTTAAATGCATATTTGGGGTCGAAGAACTTTGCGTCAATTTTGTCTGGTGCTAGAAAACCTGCGGATAAATTAGTAGAATCATTTGTTTACCATTAGAAATGTAGTCACAATAGTTGCCCCAAAATCTGCTACTGACCCTGGCAAATAACAAAGATTTCAGCCGACTCATTCCTTGATGCTTGGGGCTTGGTGGCTTGAACTTTCTTGAAGAACTGCTGGAAGATCCAGAGCAGGGGCTGGTAATCTTTTGAGCGGAACACTTTGGTGACGAACGTTCCCCCTTTCGCCAAGAACTCAGAGGCCAGCTTCAAGGCCATGAGAGTCAGGTGGGCTAGTAGCAAAAGAAACAAATCACTCCTGAGAGGTTGGCTGATGGTTAACAAAACATAATTTACACAACCGATAAAAAGCTTGCTACAGAATGGTCAATCTGGCCTGCTTATCGTCTGGAAGTCATGTAACCGTTTTGTTTAATTTACACTACATTGAGAAATAATCCCCTTTTTTGTTTGATATATTTGGTAAGGGCCAACTGTAAGTCTATCAGTTGTAGCGTGAGGGCAAATAAATATAAACATGCATATTTACTGGTCTATAGTGTTTTACTCAAAGCAACTGGCCCTAAAACCCACAGAAAAAAAATGACGTTCTCCTTTTTTTTAATAATGCCCAACTTTCAAAAGTAAACACATTTATGAACGAGTTAAGTGACTAAATTAATTACTGTTTTGGACAACAGGTAAAGTTTTATATGGTAATTTGTCTAACACTTCTGATTTAAACACGTGACACATACCCTGAGAGAAAGCATCATGCTGCCAGTTGGTGCCTACGTTTGGAGCGCCATCATTAAGGACAACATCAACCTTCCATGTCTGCAGCTCCTTTCTAAGGGCCTGTATGTACAACACAAAATCATCAATGAATGGAAGAGCAATTCATCCGCATACACGAAAAATAGAAAAACAAGTGTTTTCCTCTAAAACAATTTTTAAAATCAATTAGAGTTTTGCTTTTTTAATCATTTTTTTGTTTTGTTTGTGGTCAGAATTTTACCAACACTTCTAATGACTGTTTTTTATGTGACTTCGGAATTCAATCCTTGAGTAAAAATACGACATGAGCGGAACCGTTTTCACATTGTTTAACAATAAAGGAGCCTGGTGTAAATCATTCATGTTGTCAGTCTGATTCGCTAAGACGCCCTAAGGTTTATTTTCTGTGTTGCAAATGCAAATATTTTTCTATCCAGTATTTGACTTTTGCGGTGTGGCAAAAACCTACATAAGGACTGCTAGACCCAAGTCTTTATATAATGTAAAAAGAGTGATAGCTTTGTCCTACTTCTTCCTTTCATAACATGTTGATGTAAATAGGAAATGTTTCCATTGTGAGACGAATAAAGGTTTTCTTATCTGAAACAGTTAAATTATTAGTCCTGGGTATGCTTACACATGATAAAATTCAAGAAAATTCGACTTGGAAAAAACTGTGATATCAGATTTGTATGAATAGACTGACTTGAACATCCGTGCTCTCCACACTCTAAGGAAATTGTTGAATTGAGTTATAATCAATCAATAATCTTACTTAGTGAGGGAAACATTATAAATATTTAAGGCCATATTTTCCAGCATTCACAATGTCCAATGAGGACTTACCTGTCTACATTTATCAGTGGTGATGTCTTCTTGAAGGGTGACTACATTCGGGATGGGTTTAATGGGCACCAGGTCAACACCTGCAAGATGAATGTGAACAATTAGAATCACAACCCACAGAAATGTATGGTGTCAGATCAAAAGTGCTCTTACCAATAACAAGGCTTGAAACAGGCATAAATTTCGATGCCACTTGTAACCTGTAAATACAGAATCATTCAGCCAGAACCAGTCAATAATATCACATTTTCATTTTTGGCACCGTATATCCTGACAAGGTCACAGGGGGTGCTGGAGTCAATTCCAGCAGCTATCTGACAAAAAACAAACTACACACTGAACCGGTCCCAGGCAGGGATGAACAACCAACCAACCGAGTCAAACAACCAACCTAACACACATGGGCGCCCACGCACACACACGGACAGACAGACACACATTCAAAATCACTGAGCGGAAACTGATCCCATTCTGTTCGCCCACAAGTTAGGCAAGTGTACCACTACACCATCAGCGACATTAATCGTAATATTGCCTTTTTTAATTGTCTTTGTTTTTGTTGTTTTGTCATTGTTCTCAAATACATTTGCCTAGCTCCCCATTTACGTATTTATAATATTCAACAACATTTACAATTGTTCTTGCACAATACATATTTTTTAGAATTGAATGGCAACTGGCAATGTAATGATTTCCTTGCTTCATTCTGGAGCAGAGATGACAAATACGTTCTGAATCAAGATGACTTGGATTAACTTTTGGAATGGGGACTGACCATCCTCCAGGCGCAGCGCACAGGTCCACCAAAGCTCTGGCTTTCTGAAGAAACTGGAATTTACGGTTCAGTTGGATGAGTTTGAATGATGAACGAGACCGATAACCTGTAAAGGACACGACAAATAAGAATATTTCATTCTGCACTCTTGGTCGCTGGCTGGCATGGGTACATTGCTCTTGCTAAAATTAGAAATGAAATATTTCTTTAAGATCGTTTCTCGACCTGTTTCTTTGGCTAAGTGGTAGAATTTATCTTTTCTGGTCTTTCCGACTTTGAGCTTCTTCCCCATTTTTGTGTAGACAGTAGGATTACGATGGAAATTAACACAACTACACCGCACTTCCAATGAGTAATAAAAATAAAATCACTAGCATATGATGAAAACAACACGTGTGAACCTTAGTGCGCATAAATTGGACGTCACGCGTTTCGTCTTCTTCGTCTGCCGACGATTAGCCGGACAGTGGCACAATAGCGTCGCTTGCTGGCCGCACTTACTCTTCACGTCAACATTTCCAGGACAAAAACCTGACTTTCTTTTTCCACTAAAGGACTAAACATACGTGGCAATTATCAAATGTACTCATAATTTATAATTAAGTAGCAGTACATATGCTTTTGTAAAGAAGGTAAAAAAAGTAAGTAAAAAAGTAGAAGTACTTCGTACATAGGCTAATCTTTTACTTCAGTATAAGTAAAAATAAAAAAGTAAAATTAGAAACACACACCAGTACTGAAGTTTATATATATATATATATATATATATCATCT
Source organism: Hippocampus bargibanti (assembly GCF_051943395.1). Taxonomy (NCBI): domain Eukaryota; kingdom Metazoa; phylum Chordata; class Actinopteri; order Syngnathiformes; family Syngnathidae; genus Hippocampus; species Hippocampus bargibanti. The sequence goes on along the minus strand of NC_142740.1, from coordinate 19,967,083 downwards.
TCACAGCCTCGCTTTGTTCAGCGGAAGGTCGGTGCTGTTGGACAGTCTGGGGCTGGATGGATACATGGCTTGAGGAGCCCGCGATAAGGAGCGCCGATTGGAATTGAAGCGAATTTATGTGGGACAGGAGATGTGAGACAATCTCTTCGTCAATGGATGCTACAGCTGCGTGTTTGCTTTCAACATTTAGCTTGTAGTCGACGTGCACATTCCACCATGATGTCCCTGATCCACTGGTGGAAAGACACTTTGATCCTCTCCTCTTTCATGTAGAACTGCTTTGTGTTACAAAGAGGGCTCAGAAAGTGCTTCAGAATGAATGAATCTACCTCTCCCTCGCCAAAATCTATATTTCAATTGTTTTATTGTAATAATTCTGTCCCGTGCTCAAGAGCAAGCAACTACTTTTACATTTACTGTATAATATCCCCTACAATTCAAACCATACCCCACCAGTTACAAAGCCCAGTTGCTTTTGCCCAATGATACTTGAAAGTGTGTTGAACAGAATAATAACAAGTGCATATCCGCTATCCTGGTTTAAAAGATCTCACAAGCAGTCCGTCATACATTTGTTTTTATTGATGATTCCTTTCACCATCAACCTAAAACGGTTGATGACTTTCCTGACCAAATATCTTGAACCGTAGCAGTTGCAGAGATGCTGTCAGAAGGGCCTGTTTCTGGATCGTGTGTTAATCAGTCCCAGGACAGAGAACGCACTTGCTGCTGCTGTGACCAAACTGATGGCTCCAATGGCCCTTGTAGCCTGCCAACAAAAAGACAACATTTTTTTTTCCCCAGGATGATGTTGGGTATAAAAAGCGGCAACGTAAAAACGAGAACAAGCCAGCAATATAAATGTTATCGCGCAACAAGGCCTTGCTGTAAAGATGATTTCCTGTGGATCCCACTGTGTTGTTAGGTACTTTTCTTCTCCAACAAGATTACATATAAAATTCTTAAAGGACAACCGACACCATTTTTTGGTTTCCTAACTGACATCAGAAAAACGTTTTATAGCATCTAAAATACCCAAAACACGCAGGCTGATATTTTTAGTCAAATGAAACACCGATAAAAATGACTTAAACCTATAAAAATGACTTAAAGTGTCCAAAAACGACTTCAAAATGAACCCGGAAATGGCCAGTTTACGAAGGTCCCGCCCCCTTGTTCCTGACGTCACGCCAAGACGCATTGCCTTGCTCGAGAATCAAAACAATGGCTTCAGATTCGGAGAAGATGCTTTCTTGTTACTCATCCAGTTATGAATATGATTCAAATAGTTCTGAAGAGGAAAGCATAAATATTTGCAATTGATTTTATAAAGAAGTCCTCCCATATCAATTCGAGCCGTCAAGACTCCAATGTAGCGTCCCAGAAAATGCACAAGATGGCGCCCAAGCTCTGTTGGAAATGGGCTGATTTGTCTGCTGGGAATTTGTGTCAGCTCGTATCAAATACAGTGAGACCTCAACTTACAAACACCTCAACTTACAAACTTTTTGTCTTACAAACGTCAAATTTATGAAAATTAAACCTTATAATAAGCACTATTTTCATAATACACACCCACCACGGCTGGCGGAGTGATCTTTGGTGGAAGCACACGACCGAACAGCACCAGAGGTTAAGTTACCAACAGTCCTTATGGTAGGTGACTCTCCTTCCATAAGCCATCAACGACCATCAAAAAGGTAAATAAAACTTTATTTTACAGCAGTTTATTTCTTTAATTACAGACGTCATGTAATGCGCCTCTTTCCAAAGAGCAATTCCCTTTGACCTTCGACCTCTAACGCCATTCCATCAAGCCATAAATGACCATCACAAATGTAAATAAAGTGACTTTATGATACAATGCAGTGTATTTCTTTCATTACAATACAATAGCACATTTATTATACATAGAATAAGGTATGTTGTGTGTAGTTTTAAGGCTTATTCACTTTTCGCCTTACACACTGTCTGGGAACCAATTAAGTTCGTAAGTTGAGGTCTCACTGTAGTAGTCTTGGTGCAACACACAACGATTCACCATCGCGTTATTTATGTGTTTTCCTTCTAATTTCGCCATCAACACGGATGAACACGAAGTTTTCAGACCAAACAAAGTACCCAAAATGCATGGTGTGTCGCTTTCTCGGTCAGGGGCGTTCCAGACGTGACGTCACGTCAGGCATCGTCACCAAATCAAAAACAAGACTTCCTGAATATTCAGCGCGAGTCTTAAAACGTAAAATATAGCTATATGCTCTGAAATCTTTGTAAAATACGCTCAGTAGAAGTCATTTGAAGTGACTTTCCAAATTATGGACACAACTTGTCCAGAGGTGTCGGTTGTCCTTTAAAGGTACGCTTGGATGAATAGACTATGGAATGGCAGAACCTCAAAATGCTGAATAAATGGATTTAACTGAAGTTGTGAGCATGGGGCTATCTCACGTCCAACATTTGTAAAATTTTCATATCCAATGGCCATATATTTAAATTATGCTGTCAATATGTTTGCTGAATACAAGCTTATTATTTGCGCCCCCAAAAGAGTAATGTTTGAGCAGTGGTGGGCTGCATTGCACTTTTGCATCACAAATTAGTCTTGCTGCATCAACGCCATCTCCCATGCAAATTCATCTGGGGAAGGCAGCAGATGACTTGTGAGCCCACATGAGGACAAGCATGAGTAAAGATGGATGGATTGCTCATAAATTGAGTATTAGCCACCTGTTCAGACACTCCCTCCCCGTAACGCAGCAAGGTGACAAAATGCTCGCAGTTACTGCCCAGTAGGTCATAGGACACCTCCTGGCCAATCAGGATTTGTGCTCGCTGGATGATCTCACAGATGGGCAGGGGTGTGTGGTTGTGATCGTACTTATTGTTGACGCGGTACGAGTCACTTCCCACCACCTCCTTCAGCAGCTGCATGCGTACCACCGCCTTCCGGCTGAAGACGGACTTCACGCTGGACATGGCGGCAGCCTGGCTCTCGTCTGGATACAAGCATCAATGGCTGATGAGATGAGAAATGACATTCTCCAAACTATTCTAGTCATGTTTTTTTTATGTAGGGATGATTAAAAACTGACATTTGGGAAGTCGAGATGTATTAATTTTTTAACCTGTCATGATCAGCTGCAGCATGGTGGATAGGTAGCCCTTGAATGCTGCTACATTTTAGTTCTATTTGAGTGTTTGATAGACAGTAATCTTGATATTTATTGGAAATGGTCAGACAGATTGAAGTTTGACAGGCAAAAGATAGTGAGAAAGAACAGAAAACAACGTGTGTCAAAGATTGCCACTAACCAACAGGAGTCAAGTTGATGATGTAACCATCTCCCAGGTAGAGTGCCCAATGCTGATAGGCTGGTCTGAAGATCTCAATGAGATCCCCTGGCTGGGGGTCACCACAGGGATCAGCAGGATCATTGGAGGCCATCTACACACACAATTTAGGCTGTTGTGCATTTGCATTTCACAGCAGACTTGAAATACGGTGCTTGACAAAACACGTGATACAGCAAAAGATCACTTTTGATCAAATTGGTCGCTGTTCAATTACAAGTGTATCACAGTAAATACTTTGAATAATAAGTTCTTTAAACACTGGGTATATTTCAAAATCTATGATATAATTTGGATAATTATACACGCATCAGTAAAGGAGCCTGGTGCAAAATGAGTATTTTCAGAAATTAGAACACTAAATAAAAAACAAGCCAAAATATTTTTTTCATAATACAGTAAATGAGTGGTTACTGGTGCTCTAAAAGGAATATTCTTATGGGTTGAATAAATTAAAAATTATTCCAATGCAGTTTTAAAGAGCTGGAGATGTTTTACATCATGTTCAAAGACAGTTCACATAAATTGCAACTTACACTCGAGCTTTGTTGATGTTTATCCATCCCACAACATGCTTCCACAAGTCCTAATGAGGAAATAAAAACAGATTTCACGATCAAATGATCTTAGAAAAATCCATCTATTTTCTAATCCACTCATCCCCACGAGGGACGCAGGTGTGGTGTAGCCTATCCAAGGTGTCTTCAGGCACGAACGAGGTGGGGTTCACCCTGAACTGGCCGTGAGCTAAACACAGAGCACGTATCACGGGAATTCACCTGCGCTCACAGTCACACCGAGGGGCAATTTTTAAGTGTTCCATTAACTTTCGAACACTGCACCTATGCACTGTGAGGCGGACGTGCTAACTGTGGAGCCCTCAAAAAATACACCTCAAGTCCATTTGAAAAAATATTGTGTTGCAAAGGTATTAACACATTAAGAAGTACTTTAGATTTGTTGTTTCAGCAATGCTATGATTGAAGACACGCTTATCTGCGTGACACTTATATGGTGGGAAAAAACATCTGAATTGGAATTAGTGACAAATAGTTTATATATATATATATATATATATATATACATATACATATATACATATACACACACACACATATATATATATATATATATATATATATATATATATATATATATATATATATATATATATATATATATATATATATATATATATATATATATATATATATATATATATATATATATATATATATATATATATATATATATATAGTTTATATTCCCAGAACTCCTCATCCCCAAACTTCTCCAGCTTGGTGTGTCCCCCGCGATCTGCCAGTGGACCCTCAGCTTCCTGACAGGACAGACACAACAGGTCAGACTGGGAAATATATCATCCACAACACGAACCACGAGCACTGGAGCCCCGCAGGGATGCGTCCTCTCTCCATTGCTCTTCTCTCTCTACACAAACGACTGCACCTCAACGCACCCAGCTGTCAAATTCATAAAGTTCGCAGACGACACCACGGTCATCGGTCTCATCAAAGACGGTGACGAGTCTGCGTACCGACAACAAGTGGAGCAGCTGGAGCTCTGGTGCAGCCGTCACAACCTGGAGCTGAACACGCTCAAGACAGTTGAGATGATCGTGGACTTCAGGAAACATCCATCACCACAGCTACCCCTCACACTATCCAACTGCCTTGTGTCAACCGTTGAGACCTTCAAGTTCCTGGGAATCACAGTCTCCCAGGACATGAAGTGGGAGGTCAACACCAACTCTATTCTGAAAAAGGCCCAACAGAGAATGTACTTCCTGAGGCTGCTAAAGAAGCATGGCCTGCCACAGAAGGTGCTGCAACATTTCTACACGGCTGTCATCGAATCCATCCTGTGTTCTTCCATTACCGTTTCGTTCGGGGCCGCCACAAAAATGGACAAAATCCGACTTCAACGGACAGTTAGGACGGCGGAAAAAATCATTGGCACCGCCCTACCCACTCTCGAGGACTTGCACACTGCAAGAATCCAAACTAGGGCGCGGAAAATCCTACTGGACCCTCCGCACCCTGCCCACCACCTTTTCCAGCTACTTCCCTCAGGCAGGCGCTACCGATCCATGTGCACCAAAACCAGCAGACATTTAAACAGCTTCTTCCCCCAAGCCATTAACCCTTTGAACTCTTTCAACAGTAGCCAAAATGGAACTGTATAGTGCCACTTAGCAGTTTTTTTGACGACGATACTAGTGCAGCGTGTTCTACCGGAAACAAATTCCTTGTGTGTTCTACATACTTGGCAATAAAGATGATTCTGATTCTGATTTATCCTTTGTTTTAATGGCACCAGAACAACTTCCCCCACATATGTTTGGGATTTTGGAAGAATGTTTGAACGCTATCAACCAAGGTTGTATATGTTGACAATAATTTCCGTCACGTATGTTTGGTGCAAACCCAACCTTTCTCATCACCAACAGAACTCCAAATTAAGATGCTTCGGTTTTTCTAGTTTTCTACATTTGCAACTATTACGGTCCTCAAGAACCCTATCCAATTCATAGATCTTCCTCCTGCAACAGTGAAAAGAAAGCTCCAGTAGATTTACTTCATTGAAACAAGTACATTAGTTTCACACAATTACAATGTGGCAACACTGTGTAATTTTCCTGTGTATTCCTCGAAAATAAATAAACAGCATGGTTTATCATATTTTAAACGTGTGTGACTTCTTTTCCTTTCGGCTTTTCCCTTCAAGGGAACATGCTCTATGTAACACAGCTTGATGTGTCTTAAACGTAGCTTCCAGCCGTTAATGTTTGCTTTCTTGCTTTGTTTGAGAAAAGTCCCCCTCGTACTCTTCTTTCATACTTTTCGCAGACATTTTCAAACATTACACTTACTTGATGTCTTTTGACGTCTATTTGTTAAGAGCGAACGAACTAAGCAAGCAATAGAAACTTCGAAGTCCACCGTGATGAGTTTATCCCGAAACAAAAAAGGCACTCCGGTCATTGCTTTAAAATAATAATTTAAATTGCCGTTTAGAAATCATTTTATCAGGGAATATACCTGATTCAAATGATCAGGACTTTCCTGAGGGTCTGATGAGCTGATCGTTTACATTACTTGTATCATAGGGGGGAGACATCTAAAACAAATTCAGTGTCCGAAGCGTCATACAGTGTCAAAGAGTGGGCTTCTCAGAAATAGTGGAAAGAGAATGCTGGATGGGATGGCACACCATGTAAAGGTCACTCGTACACACCGACCACACAATACTACTCAGCGCTCACACACACACAAACAAACAGACGCACACAATACACACACCTTGCTGCCACAATAACACTGACACAATGGGGAAGCCGGCAGAAAAATACTTTCGAGTCCAGTTGATGTTAGATGAAAACTACATGTACATGTATTTCCATACTGTCGGTGTACTGGTTGTCTGAATCGCTGGCATCCCATTAATGTTAAAATGTTATTAAAAATGACCAAAATTGTGTTTTTCACAAGAAAGCGACAATATTCTAAAATAAAATGTAAACTTCATGTTGAAAAAAAAATGTGGACGATAACTATAGTGTCACATTTGGATCATATATGAAAACGTGATGATGAGTCCATGTTAAAAGGAGAAAGCTGAGTATTTTGATGAATAGTGAAGCATATAATATATTATGGGTGCGTTTTACAGGTATCAAAATATTATGTAATTTATGGCTCCTATCACAAAAGATAATAAATAGAAATCAATAAATAGAACACTCAACAGTGAAGTTTGCCAAACACCTCAGTTGTCTATTAGACACACAGTTTCTAGCTCAATACCTTTCTGAATTAGGATTATCATCTCTATTATTAATTTAGGCGCAAATGAATAATTTGTTGGACGGTGGTCTTTTGGGCAGGAAATGTTTGGAAAACTCCAGTTGTCAAAGACAGCACAGTAATATCAAAGAACATCGGAGCAATACTTACTCAAACACAAGCAGTTTTTTCTTTCTCACCATTTTAATTCTCCATTATAAATCCACGAATGACTATAAAATAAACAAGCAGAAAGACAAAACAGAAAGATATAATTCCACGTTTCTCTGATGGCAAATTCGAAGTTTACTCAAGGTCCCAAAGCCGAAGCAGAAGCTGGAGGTCACAGTGAATGTCTGCAATGTCACTGGCTGATGACAGTCGTGCATTTAGGACCCACATACTTACAAACATTCACACGTACACAAGTACATACAAACAAACAAAGCACACGCACACACACGCTTTCAAGCGCCTCGCACCACGAAACTGCACGTGTACATCAGAAAACCGATAGTGTTCCCATCTCTATTGTAGACATGTCAATGTTATACCGCCCTTTTAGAAGTTGCCACTTCCCTGGACGTTTGTGTGTAGTTTTTGGTATGGAAATGTAATGAATTTTATGTATTCAATAATACAGTCATAAATAGACAACAACGATAAAAGACTTGAATATTGTGCAAAGAGGTGAGCAATCATAATTGTTTGGCACGTGTTGTTATAAATTGGAACCATTTGCTCATCCACATTCCAGGACATTGGGGGTTGGATAATTTCTTTACTCTCTCATTGGCGGTTGCCTCTGTGGGTTTGTGAACTGCGTCAAGCTCATTTTAGCAAGACCAAGACCAGAAATTGTGAGACGTTTCACAATAATTACTGTCTGGAACCTAATCCGTTCAAGGGAGTCACATTAAGAAACGATGTGAATAAATACTGCATGATTAGGGAGTTTTAAATATAGTTTGATTTATACATTGTTTAAAATATTTTTACGATATCAAGTGAATGTGTTTGTCTTTATTGTGAATATTTTTTCCTTATGTCCTGTTAAAATGTCATTGACAATACGTGAAGACAGCAGAAGGTTAGAGTAGCAGTAAATTATCAAACGACTCATGCAGGGATTAACAACATTGTCACGGGGGAGCAATTTATGTGTTTATGTTATGAGAAGAAGACACTGGATGTTTTAGGACAGTGATAATATCATAATTAGCACAAGGTTTGGTACGTATTGCTTTGACGACTAACTGCATGTGTGTAGCACCTTGCTAACAACTAACCGGCCAGCTAGCTCAAGTGCGCAGATGTGAGATTGTGTAAACGTTTTTAATACGTGTATTCAATTGATCGATGATTAACACGCACACATCTTGTGCTTCAAACATCGGATGTAACACGATCGAGTTTGCACGAGCTGCTCTTGTTTACACCCACTCGATCCCCCTCAGTAACGGATCTAAATAAAGTAACAGGTCGCTCGCATTCTCATTTTATAGGTTAGTGTCGTGAATGATCTGCATACAATATTCCCTAAAAATGAAAATTGGATGAGATTATTTTAAATTGTTTCACGTCGGAGAAATTCCCAATTCGTGATACGCATGGCTACGCGTCACTGTCCAGACTAACTGTTATTGAGTTGTTTCTTACCTTGATCATTTGTGACCAGGCCGCTGTGTGTTTGGAGTCGCTATGGCCGGGGCTGCACCACTTCGCCGCACCGATTCAGCCAGAGGAGACTTATCTCCCCTCAAACACTTTGTGGTGGCCAAAAAGACCATAGGTGACCTATTTGAGCAGCTTCTCCTCTACGTCACGGAGACCTGCGAGTTTGTGGAAGGTAGGGAGGTGGTATATTGTTTGTCATCTGCCAATTTCAGTTTAAAAAAACGTGTTGATATTTCAGTTTAGCATGTAGGATAAACTTTGTGATTGAATCAATCTGCGATCGTAGCAATGGCAGCGGTGTTTACACGAGCATATTTTTGTTCACCTTCGTTTGCATGACTTAATCTGAATCTGTCAGAATTTAGGTATGGTTAAATTAACCTGCTGTGGCGTTTTATTTTAATGGCATTTAATAGTGGAGTACCTTGTTGTATTTATATTTATAGATTTGATGTTGTGTAATTGTGGTTGTTGAACAGATACGTGTGGTAATAAAGCCATTGGTAAAATTGCAAATCTGGATCAAAAGTTGGAGATTCAAGCATATGCGGATAAACTTGCTGTTATCAAGGAGGTGTTGGCTCGCAGACACATGAAAGTAGCATTTTTTGGAAGGTAAACAAATATGATCGTCACACCTCACCTGTGAGTTTGGGGCATTCTCTTAGCGATGTGTTGTTTTAATATTTATCGATATGTGTTGATAGGACAAGTAATGGTAAAAGCACAGTGGTTAACGCCATGCTGAGGGACCGTGTGCTGCCCAGTGGTATCGGTCACACCACGAACTGCTTTCTTAGTGTGGAGGGGACTGATGAGGACAAGGCCTACCTCAAGACTGAGGGCTCAGAGGAGGAGAAGAGTATCAAGGTCCGCAGTGCCTTCATGTAGTTGTGGTATTTTGTTCCCAAACATTTAAATGTGTTTGATTCTACACCAAGGGTCGTCCACCCAAAATGGACCAACAAAATCAAAAACAAATGTGTCTGGCATCCCACCCTAATCGAGTGTTGCAGGCTATGACTCAAATCTCAGTTGACAGAAATGTTGATATTGAATATTTATTGGACATATTTTTACAGCATTGGAAAAATGTTCAACTCAACTGTATTTTCAAGCAGCCATTGCTGCATACAAATAAAATGTGAAGAATTGGATTGGATTTGCCTTTATTAGTCTCGCAGTAGAGAAATTTACCTTTCACAGCAGCAAAGTGATGAAAGGAATGAAAGTAGAAAAACAAAATACATGTGCTGCTGGAAAATGTTTGCCCTAAGCAAACCATATTTAAAAATATATATATTTTCAGTTCCCCATCTTGTAGAATTTTCAACGATTTTTAAAAGCTCTAAGGAGCCACTGGGCGACGCTAAAGAGCCCCGTTTTGGGAGCCCCGTCATACACGTACATAAATCTCCATACTGTAAGAGGTTTTTATATTCAACTCTAATGAAGTAGTTTGTCACTGTATCGTATCCGGGATGATTAGAGCTGAGACTAATCTTATTTAAGTTTACATTTCATTCACTGATACATTCCAAAATCATGCATGTATGTTGGAACATTTATTCAAATTATTGGTAATTTTAACACGGAAAGAGTGCTGACAGTTGCTGTGTGTTTACAAACCCTACAGACAGTAAACCAGCTGGCTCACGCTCTCCACATGGATGAGAGTTTGGATGCTGGCTGCCTTGTTCGTGTATTTTGGCCAAAGACCAAATGTGCCCTCCTTCGGGATGACCTGGTCCTTGTAGACAGGTATACAACAATAAATACTGCTTCACTTCAAAATCTCAAAGTTAAAGGATGCAAATCGTGCATTTTTCCTCATAATTTAAAGCAGTTCTAATGTGTTTCAAAAACATGGTTCACATTCTTCCATTAAACTTCCCAAGACTGATCGCACACCCCAGATATGTCTCCCCAAAATAAACCGTTTTGAGGGGCTGGTTCATACACCATTTATATGAATACACACAATCAAAATGGTCAATCAACTAACTGCTGTAACATTCGCCAGCCCAGGGACAGATGTCACATCAGAGTTGGACAGTTGGATAGACAAGTTTTGCCTGGATGCTGATGTCTTCGTGCTGGTTGCCAACTCTGAATCCACGCTCATGAACACGGTAATGGGGCCGTGGGTGTGTTCAGGTTTCTGTCTGTAACCGTGAGTGAATGTGATCTTACTCGCTATTGCCAGCGTGTTGAAAGGAGGAGACTGATAATAGATTCACACAGAAGTACACAGAGTGGATGGATTTGCCATCATAAAACATGAGTTGGAAGCAACAAAATAATCTTTTTGGGGCTGATTTCGCACAGAGCATAATGAAAATACAGTGATACCTCAGCTCACGAACTTAATTGTTTTCCAGCAAGTGTGTGTAAGGCAAAAAGTTCGTCTGCCGAACATTTGTTTCCTATAAGAAACCATTAAAAATGAGAATAATCCATCCCAGGTCCCCATAAAACATAAAATTCTACTAAATAAGACATATACACAAAATATACCTTATATTATGTATAATAAATGTGCTATTGTATTGTAATTAAAGAAATGAACTGTAACCTCTTCTATTGCCTGAGACCGTTGCTTAGACAACACAGAAACACCCTTAGCCACACGGAGCAATGGTCGAATTAGCGTACACACTAAATTACACAAATGCACACCTCGTTCTTGTTTTTCTATGATCTCCTTCTTCTGCTCGACCACAATTTTTTTGTGTCCTCTTTGGCTTAACATTAGCCTGTGGTGGGGTATTTTTCGGTCCCATAAGAGCAGAAGTACTTGACTCGATAAAAACCACGTCTGCACTCAAAGAAAGGGGGTGTGGACAACTCGTCCGCCAGCCACCATGGTGTGTTCGGCTGTGTGGTTTGGTGTTCATCCGCCGAAAACTAGTCCGCCAGCCACCGTGGCGCTGTGTGGTTTGGTTCGTCCGATGAAAACTAACTAGTTTGTATGCCAATATAATATTCTTGCGAATTTAATGTTCGTAAGGCGAAAAGTTTGTGAGCGAAAGTGTTCGTAAGCTGAGGTATCACTCTAATAGAAAGAACTGTGCCATTAAGCAGGAATTCAGGAGATTTAAATGATTTCATTCAGCGATCCACTTGGGTTGGAAGAATGAATACACAATTCATTCCATCTACTAAATAGCCCACTTGGAGTCCGGGCATCCATATAACTTCCAATGACGCCTTTTTGTTTTGCGTGAAATTAGTTATCCAACCACTTATTGTATTTTATCATTCTCCCACATTTTTTTTATTCATGGAACCTGCCATGGCCTTCAACTAAATTTAATTTGGGCAATCTATGTGTCCTCTAAGCACATTTTTTTAGGCTGATTTTAAAAAAAGTCAACTTTTTTTCTAGCACACCAAGTTTTAGCGATATTTACATTGTTTTAATTTAAAGTCTGACTGTGAAAACATCAACAAAAACAGAACGATTATTAAGAGTAAGTAGCACTTAATAAGTGACAATTTCACCTTATTTCCATTATCTTTTAGGAAAAGCACTTTTTCCACAAAGTCAACGAACGGTTGTCCAAGCCCAACATCTTTATCCTCAACAATCGCTGGGACGCATCAGCAAATGAACCAGAATACATGGAAGATGTGAGTTATGTTTGTATCACTTCCAAGAGGGTGAAGCGCCATGGTGCTTAGCAAATCTGCCTTACGGTACTCTGGTTAGTGGTTCAAATGCAGGCTCTGGCCTTCTCCGAATGTGAATGGTATTTTGTTTATTTGAGTCCTGTCCAGGCCCTGGTCGGCCCTGCCTTTTGCAGAAGTCAGCTGGGATATGCTCCAGCACACCCATGACAATAGTGGCGATAAGTCAGATGAAAGATAGATCTGACACATGATCATGCCTTTTCTGATCTACTTCTGCTCTGTTTGAATCTTTTCCCTCTGCTCTCATGCCGCAGGTGAGAAAGCAGCACACAGATCGTTGTGTTAACTTTCTTGTGGAAGAGCTGAAGGTCGTGGACCGGGACCAGGCACCCAACCACATTTTCTTTGTCTCCGCCAAAGAGGTGCTCAACTCCCGCATGCAAAGGGCACAGGGCATGCCAGAGACAGGTGAGGCATTGGCTCTAATGACCCCTGCTCAACATTTATATCATTTGGGTTGACAATAAAGAAGTGGATCACAGCATGTTTTTGGAATGGGGGATCCAGAGACAACCCACGCAAACCCAGGGAGAGCATGCAAACTCCACACAGGGAGATTGAACTGGAGTTAAACGGGGTCGCCGCACTAAGCCCTGGACCACCGGTCTGCCTAGAAATTCACCTGAAAGCTGCAAATGACTGATTTCATCATCATCCTTTTTTAACGAATAATGGTGGACAGTTAACCCCCAAAAAGTTTGATCGTCAATCAGTTAGTTTGAAAACTTGCTGTTCATGCTCACTTAACATGTTGACTGAGGGTGAAAATCAGATCGCTCACTGGGAATGGCGATTTGGTAGGAAATTGTCACAAGCCAGTTCTAGTCAGCTATGTGAAGCGCACAACTCCATCTCTGGGTACAAATAGAAAAACACACTTGTCCACTCCTCACCAATGGAAAATTTTCAGTCAAAAATTAGATATGAACTGCTTCTTTCCATTCATCAGGTGGTGCCCTGGCTGAGGGCTTTCAGGACAGACTCAAAGAGTTCCAGAGCTTCGAAAGGAGGTTTGAGGTCTGTCTGCTTTTGTGTGCGTGTGTGCGTGTGTGTGTGTGCGTGTGTGTGTGCGTGCGTGCGTGTGTGCGTGCGTGCGTGCGTGCGTGCGTGTGTGTGTGTGTGTGTGTGTGTGTGTGTGTGTGTGCGCGTGCGCGCGTGTTGTTCAGAGTCTATTATCAGGCTGTTGCAAAACCTAATTTTTCCTTTGCATTGTAGCCTATTGAAATGTTTGAGAATATAAAACGACGTGTTTGATGCTGTGTAAAAATTACTGCTAAGAGTGAAAGTGCAACAGTGCAGTAGTAAGAAGGCCCAGCTCGTCTAATTCAGTCAAAGATGATCTCTTGCAGGAATTAAGCAGCTGAACATTAGTCACCGTTAGCGTCTACGATCAAGCATCTCTTCAAATGGGAACGAGTGATTCCCTTCTAGAGCCACATGCTGTGCTTTTTTCATCAATCTGCATCTTCATTGTTGAAGTCTAGATTCACTAAGGCGAGGGCGTCTATTCATTTGCTTTCCATTTTTTAGATGATTCAGTTTTTTTATCTTCCATTTTTTTTTCCTTTATTGAGTTGTTTTACACAAACAAAAACAGCAAACCTCCGTCATGTGTGACCTACACTGGCGAACACCTCAAAAGTGGTACAAATTCAGCACACTTATTTTATGTTTTTGCTTCACCATCAAAACGGAAAAGAAATATTACCACCACCCCAAAAAATTATATTACCAGAGCAGACCCAGAAATGACATGGCCGCTCATTCCACTACAACCAATAGAACATAATTATAATTAATGCGGTAGTCGAGTGGTTAGCATGCCGACTTCACAGTGCGTAGGTCGTAAGTTCAAGACCCAGTCCGGCCTCCCTTTGTGGAGTTTGCATGTTCTGCCCGTGCCTGTGTAGTTTTTTTCCGGGCACTTCGATTTCCTCCCACACTCCAAAAACATGCTTGGCAGGCTGATTTAATTCTCTAAATTGTCACTTGATGTGAGTGTAAATAGTTGTTTGTTTCTGTGTGCCCTGTGATTGGTTGGCAACCAATTCCGGGTGTCCCCCGCCTCATGCCCAAAGACGGCTGGGATAGGCTCCAGCACCCCCCGCGACCCGATGAGGATAATGCGGTCAGAAACAAAACATTAACTCTCCCTTGATCTCTGCTATGCATTTGTATGGCCTCTTTGTTTGGATGTGTAGATTCACTTCAACGTACCTTGATGACAGTTTACACAATCAATCAGCGTCATACATTCTGAATGCCTCACTGTATTATGTTGCCACAAAGTCTTTGTCCATTTTCATTTGCTGTATATTTGGTTGTATTCAGTGAAACACGTTTTCATAATTTTGCCAATGCTTTACCGCCACGTTACAGTGACTTGACTATTTTGGGGCCGTGGGATATGAAACGCACACTCTGCTGCTGTCATTTTCTACACTTTGATTTGCCTTTAAGTTAAAAAGCAGCAGATGTGTATGTGTTTCGTTTTTTCACCCGCCATCATCAGCCCCGAGCCAAAACGTCACAGTAACGCGCGCGTGTGTTATGGCCTCGCAGGAGTGTATCTCGCAGTCAGCAGTGAAAACAAAGTTTGAGCAGCATACTATCAGGGCCACGCAGATCACAGAAAAAGTGCAGTGCATCATGGACGCCATCAACATCGAGGCGGCAGAGAAGAGGTGAGTTACATGAGTCACGTTGATCTTGTCGCCGTGCGTTGGGGAGAGACGTGAATGTCAAATTCGGGTTGAGGTAGGAGTTGTCCGATGTTGTCTTTTGACTGTTAAGATGAGTGTCTGAAAACGTCTCCCTGTCGGATGGCAATGTAGAATAGCGGCACTGGAGGACAGGGAATATCAAATAGACCGTCTGGACTTTGTGAGGAATCAGCTCAGACTGCTGGTTGATGACATCAGTAAGAAGATCAAGGCTATCAGTGAGGATGTGGAGTCAAAGGTAATTTGAGACAATATGTGAAGTACAACCATGAAAAACCCTTTTATAATAATACATTTCATGTATAAGCGCCCTTCTAAACTCTCAAGGTCACTCATTCTCTGCCATTCTGGAAGTCATTCGGGATTTGAAAATATGATGTGGAGCGCCATTTCTGAATTTGTTTGGGTTTTGGTTTTTCTTGCAGGGGGGTGTCGATAAAGCGCTGGTCAGACGTCTGGCAATGTTCTTTCCCTTCCACGAGGGGGCAGCATTTGCCTTTTGTCCAACCGCCCCCACTTGTACCTCATTACTCCAGACCCATATAACTTAGGAATTAATTTTTTTTCTGATGAAAGAAGAGAGTCAAAGGTTTCTTATGCTGCAGTGAATGTTTATGTAGTCTTAAATTCAATATTCTGAGGGTCCTGCAATTTGAGTGAAAATGACAAAAACCCTGGCACTGGAGTGGACACATTTTTGCACATTTCTGGTAGTGAATGAGTTAAAGACCCGTTTACCACAATGTCGTGCGTACGTCTTGAACGCTGTAGTTTGCATATGTGAAGTGTCAGTCACGATTTCACATGCGACCAGTGTTGTAATTGCTTTCATTAAATGTTTTGCCAATGAGATGATAAAAAAAAGTGGAACTAAATTATCCGTTGCTTGTATATGGGTAAAATCGATCATACATCTTCATCTATTAGCGCACCATCCATCAGGTTTTACAAAATTACAGTACTCGAAGGTAAATTTTTGAAAGCTTTCCTGCCCAATCAGTTCTTGGGATGATGTCAGAGATATGACAGTCAGACACCGTGGACAGAGACTCAGAACCAGAAAGATTGTCCCCACTGCCGGCAGGAGACGCAGTCATCAGATGACATATGTCTGAATTCTGCGCCCCTCTGCCAAGATATTTATTGAGAGTATATGTAAATTACAGTGATATATTAGTCAACATAGTTTTCTTGATTATAATGCCACGCCTCTGGGCGTTCTGAGCACCAACAGCTGCAAGCAGTAAAACATAAGACATTTTAATTGGTTGTCTTTTCCAAGAACTGATAAATTTGTAATCTGGCGCTTGTGCAGGATGTTTAAGCCGTAAATAACTTTGGTGAAAAAGGAGTATCTAAAGCCCTAAATTCTGTGCAAGGCCGGACCTTCTAGAATCTAGATGGACACGACAGTTCACCTTGCCGTGTCTGTTTCACTCAGATTTACTGTGGCCATCTGCGCTTTTGACTGTAGGCCCATTGTTTAGTTGGTCAGCAAAGCACGGCACTTTTAAACATGATAAATTATTATTCTCCATCAGATGAAAAAGGTCAAAAACCTAATTTGGGAGTATATCTGGTGGAGCAACCCCAAGCACAAGTCAGCTGCAGTCAGTCTCTTTTGTGCCACCTGCAAGTACCATGGCGCCTCCTGTTTACAAACATTAGAAAAACAACTCGTCATCCGTCAGATAAACATTGTTCCTTCCAAAGCTTCCGAAAAATGTGTTGCGCTGACTTTTCTCCTTACTTGAGGTGTCCAACGCCATGAGTGAGGAGATCTGCCGTCTTCATGTGATTGTAGACGAGTTCCATGCCGACTTCCATCCATCACCTCACGTCCTCAAGCTTTACAAGTCTGTAAGTAGAAGGAGACTGAGCTCCAGGGTTATTATCTCAACATTGCCTTTGCCTGCATGTCAGGGTCATTGAAATCTTCGAATTGTCCATAGCTGTGAGGGCGCATAGGTCAAGCCTTTTATAGAATTCCTTCTGGTCCCCTTCAGAACGCCCCTTTCAGAAAACAACAGGGAGAGTTATGGTTACATACATGAGAATTGGACTGAGAAGGCAACTAAGAATGTTTGCAAACAACGTTGATGTCATTCAGATTCATTGCTTCACATTTTGGAAGCAATGTTTGTAAACATTGAAACTCCTCTGTAAGTTCCAGATCAGCCGTCGTCCTTGAGATTTATTGAAAATTGCTTATGGAAAACAAATGCAAGCCTCTTCACCACCAGTGAGGATGCAGTCAGAGTCTGTGGCATCTTTTTTTTAATGCTTAACTCATTCACTGCCATTTCCGAATTTATTGAGGAATTAAAAATATGACAGAGAGTGCCATTCCCGAATTTGTTCGGGTTTTGTTTTTTCTTGCGGGGGTGCCGATAAAGCGTCGACCAGACCTCTGGCAATGTTTTTTTCCCTTCCACGAGGGGGCAGCATTTCCCTTTTTTCCATGTTAGCACTTTGTTCCAGCCTCAGCTGTTGTTAAAGCTCTATATAAACCAATTTGTATGTATTGTATTGTATTGTATTTTGGACAGCCGCCTCCATTTCAATGTCATATAATGACAGACCCATATAATTGAGGAATTAGTTTTTTTTTCTAATGAAAGAAGACTGTCTCGGGTTTCTTACACTGCATTGAATGTTGATGTAGTCCTACAACTCAATATGACAGGAGCTGTTGTCTCATGTGGAAGAGGGGATGGGGAAAAACCTGGCTTTCCGCTGCTCAGATGCTGTCAATGCCTCTGTCCAGTCCACTCAGAGATTCATGACAGGTACAGTCAATCCCTGCACATGTACAATTGCATGTAATGCGTTTTTTAAATATATTTTTTATTTATTTATTTGTGTGTGTGTGCAGGGGGTGGGGTCTATACTCCGTTATTTGCTAAAAACTCTGGGTAACTTCAAACAAAGGGTGTTTTTTTTAATCAAATCCGGATTTAAATAGTACAATGAATTAAAAGATTGAATTTGAGACTTTTGTCTCATGTTTACATATTGTGTTGAATTGTAGATGTGTTCAGTTTACAAAAAAAACCCTTGTAATACTTTTGAAGGGGACAGTTACAATCCAATAGATTTGAAGTGAAATGAAGTTGCAACATGTAAACAGACCATTTAAAGGACAACCAACGTCACTTTTTTATTTCTTAACTGACATCAGGAAAACGTTTTATAGCATCTAAAATACCCAAAACGCGCAGTATATTTTAGTCAAATGCAAAACACCAATAAAAATGACTTAACGTGTCCAAAATCTGCAAAAAAATTATATACAGTAAAGTCTCGTTATATCGATATCGGATATATCGATAGTCCCGGTTATATCGATACTATTTCTATGCACGCACGGAGAAAATTACAGGGTCGGATATATCGATAGTCCCGGTTATATCGATATTTTTTCGGACTCCCTTGAATATCGATATAACGAGACTTTACTGTATATATATATATATATATATATATATATATATATATATATGAATCAATATACGCCCCCAGTTCGTGACGTCACGCCAAGATGTCATGCATTGCTGGAGAATCCAAACAATGGCTTCAGATTCTGAGAATATGCTTTCTTGTTACACATCCAGTTATGAATATGATTCAAATAGTTCTGAAGAGGAAAGCATACATGTTTTCAATCGATTACAGCATTTATTCCGTGCCATTATGAGGCAACATTGAGGGGAAATGTCTCACCGAAAAAGAGGCACAAAATGGCAACCTCCTGATTTCGTCACCAACTCAAAAACAAGACTTCCTGAATATTCAGCGCGAGTCTTAAAACGTAAAATATGGCTATATGCGGTGGAATCTTATAAAAATGTGCTCAGTAGAAGTAATTTGAAGCCATTTTACAAATTATGGACACAACTTGTCCGGAGACCTCGGTTGTCCTTTAACTCATATTCTGTGTTCTTTGTGTAGAACAACAAATACTGTTAATCTTTTTTTCAAGAGCTATATGACTTGTATAACACAGATTTTCATCATTTTCTTTCATTAAATGTTTAGCTGCACAGTGGCTGTTACTATACAACGTAAACAATTGGTTTTAGTATGTGTCATACAAAACACAAGTGGATGCCCCACCATCTTCATTTTTTGTGAATGGCCGCCAGAGCTGAAATTCCATGGCATGTAATATATAAATGGTGACGATAAAGCACCCACAGTCTTCTTTCCCCGTCAACAGATAGTATGCTCCCTTTGCTGCCCTCCGCAAGCCAGAGCCAAATCCACATGCTAGTCCCCAACCGGAAATTGGACCTGAGTTATGACCTCAACTGTGCCTCGCTGTGCAACGACTTCCAGGAAGACATTGAGTTTCGGTTTTCTTTTGGCTGGACGGCGTTAGTGCACCGCTTCCTGGGATCTGTCAATGCTGAGAGAGCCCTCAAACTGGTAGACCAGAAATTGCAGGTGTGGTCTGCAGTGTTGTTGTTGCTTGAAATGCAGATAGAAATTTGCTTATACTTATCATGAGCATAACTGTTTGTGAAACGAGATCAACTTTTGGCCTTTGTAAATTTGATTCACTAGATTTTTACCCAATTCTCCAAAAATGCAAATGACTTTTTTTGTTTTTGAATTCAAGATGGTGTCACGAGAATTTTACAGCAGCTCCTGTAGTTAGTTTTTGCTGCTGCGACATATACATTACTCCACTGTGAGACAAATACAGGCTCATCTCATCTAATCTAATAATCCACACTGTAAAACGTTCATAAGTCATAAAATACTTTTTAAAAATAAATCTGACCTTGATGTGTGTACATTTACATCAATTATGTGTCCACCAGGCTACTCTACCGGCTCTGCCGCCGGCTGCAACACCATCCTCGGGACCCCCATCCACCGGTGCCCCATCCAACCACGAGACGGCCTTGATGAGACAGGAAGACCTGATGGTTGCCATGGCAACCAATGCCGCTTCCCTTACCTCACGCACATCTATGAGCGCTATTGTCGTCGGAGGAGTGGTATGTGCGCCGTGCACCCCCATGTTACCTTATATCAGTTTTATCTCAGAGTTGGGCTTTGTGTCCGTGTTGAGGTGTGGAGGACTCTGGGTTGGAGGCTGATCGGCATGATGGCCTCACTATACGGTTTGCTGTATCTATATGAGCGCCTCACGTGGACTACCAAGGCCAAGGAACGGAGCCTAAAGCGCCAGTTTGTGGATTATGCCACAGACAAGCTGCAGCTCATCGTCAGCTTCACAAGCGCCAACTGCAGCCACCAAGTGCAGCAGTGAGTGACCCCACACAGTGGATTGAAAATGTCAACGCACACCTCTTCAGCTGCTGGGTGTTTAAAAAAAATGCTTTTTCCACTATTACTGTGACCTATGACCTGTTCAGCTTTGCTTAGAATTTGAGAATTACATAAAACACCTCTGTTTCCAGGGAGATGGCGACCACCTTTGCTCGGCTATGTCATGAAGTGGAGCAGACTCAGCATGAGCTTGAGGCCGAAATCCACAGGCTGAGCGCCAACGTTGATCAGCTTGAGAGTGTCCAGAAGCACTCCAAGAGTTTGCGGTAAATCTGTGACTACATATTATTTAATATATTAACTTAAAACAGTCCATTTGTCCGGCTAAAATTACAATAATCCATGATACAATTAATTTAAAATACTTGTTTTTTAAAATAGCATTCCTTTATTTGGTCCCTTTGTCGTTTGTCCCCTCATACTTTATCCTTAAAGGACAACTGATGTCACTTTTTTGTTTCCTAACTGACATCAGAAAAACGTTTTATAGCATCTAAAATACCCAAAACACGCAGTAAGATATTTTTATTCAAATGCAAAACACCAATAAAAATGACTTCAAGTGTCCAAAATCTGCAAAAAAATTGAGCTGCGAATTGGGCATTTTCAGAAAGTCCCGCCCCCAGTTCGTGACGTCAGGCCTGGAAAATCAAAACAATGGCTTCAGATTCGCAGAGTATGCTTTCTTGTGACACATCCAGTTATGAATATGATTCAAATAGTTCTGAAGAGGAAAGCATACATGTTTGCAATCGATTAAAGAATTTATCCCGTGCCATTTTGAGGCAACGTTGGGGGGAAATGTCTCACCCAAAAAGAGGCAGAAAATGGCCACCGAGCTCCTGTGAGGAATTAATCAGCCCGTTTCCACTGGCTGATAAATTCCTTTCATGGAGCTTGGACGCCCTCTTCTGGCTCTTTCTGGTGCAACACAAGGTTTTCAGACCAAACAAGCATTGACGTGATGGATGGACTGCTACAATGTGTCGTTTTATTTCGGTTAGGGGCGTTCCTTCAGTGACGTCACGTACGGACTCGTCACCAACTCAAAAACAAGACTTCCGGAATATTCAGCATGAGTCTTAAAACGTAAAATATAGCCATATGCGGTGGAATATTTGTAAAATACGCTCAGTAGAAGTCATTTGAAGCCATTTTACAAATTATGGACACAACTTGTCCGAACACGTCGGTTGTCCTTTAATTCATCATGATAACACAGAAAAATAGCCAACATTTGACTGATTTTTGGGGGAGAATGTATGATTTTCCTATCTTTGTTTTGTGTTGTAATTTCTTAATGTATAATTTATTTTTGTAAGTTGTCTAATCAGCAAAAAAAGGCCTGTCAAGTAACCAATCAAGCCTCAGTTATAATTCAATAAGCAGTGGATATTTTAGTCTCACAAAATTCAGGCTTTTTAGAAAGCATTATTTTGTACAATTGGAACATTTTTCACCAAGATATAAAAAACTAATTTTATACTTAATGCTTTTTTGAATTCTCTCGCCATATTGCAACTTCCTTATTTGAAAACTGGGTTCTTGTCAAAGTATTGTTTTGGGTTATCAGGTAAATATAGGCTGACAATTTAGTGATAATCTTTTCTTGGAAATACAAAACATATTGATTTATATGTCAACTTCCTTTTATTTTTAATTGTAGTTTTAGTTTTCATACTATTATGAAATATACTGTATATGTAAAATTACATTTTAATCTAACAGCAGCGTTTTGCTTGCATCACCATATGTTACTGTTTTCAAGTATTGCAATTTTATACCTTACTTCAATTAAACTGCATTTTTGTAAAATTAGGACTACACTTTTGTTCTCCAAAATAATTTCATTTCTCATTACATTTTATGTTAATACAATGACCTTATTGTCATTAAATTTAAAAACATTTTCTTCCAACTTGATTCTCATAGTTCAATTACTTTTTCTCTCGCTCATCCACTCTGTTGCGTGTGGACTTCAGGCACAAAGCCAGCGACCTGGAGAAACAGTTGGAGACATTTACGAAGCAGTACCTGCAGCCCCAACAGTGAAGTCAATCTTCGCCACCGTTTTTCCACTGAAAGGCACAAACAATCCATCAGCAAAAACATTTTTTCCAAAATCTTTACCACAATAAAGGTTATATGATTGTGTTTTTCCATTATAAATTTAGTTTTGTTTTTGTTTGTCTTGAACTTGTCCACTCCATGTCTAACGGTAGTATTAAAAAATGAATACTAACCAAGGAACTAATGGGGTGCTGTTATTGTCTACTAATGTGGTACAAAATGTGAATATACCTCTTGACAAACTTTTGTGAAACCAATTGTGTCTGTATATGCGTTTTAGCAAGAAACAATAAATACATATTTGATATGAAAGATACTGGTGATCGAGTACATATTTATTGTATACATGCATCACTTCATTCAAGCCATTTCCTCAAAATATTGAGCAAGCGTTGTTTATTTAGTCAACTGCACTGAGTGCCATTTTATATTTCCCACTCCTGAATGCTCTTGTGTATGAACTCCAAACCTAAATTTGAACTTTATCGATGCCACATTTGCTCCGTACTTGAGCACACACAATTTGATAAAATACAATTTATAAAAATGTTTAAAAACGTACGGTACAGTAGTGCCTTACACAGTGGTACAACCAGATGAGTGGTGCAACCACTCATCTAGTCTGTCTGGCTGTGTGTCTCTCTCGCTCTCTCTCTCAGATTAACCTTTATCGTTCTCACAGTGGAGACATTCACAATTCACGGCAGCAAACTAACTGACACTCAAGCATTTAACATTTTGTGCGGTATCTCCCTGCTGCCCTCTCATCAGCTTCAGCAATATCCTGCCACAAGTAACACCATCAGTCAGAAATCCCAAGTATATATTTTTTGTCAAAAGCTTTTTTTTTATTATTAATATTGATGACAATAACTCATGGCAACATATCAGTATCACCAAGCACTGTACAAATACAAAACAAACGAACCCCCCCCCCCCCCCCCCCCCCCCCAAAAAAAAAACAACATCTGGCGTGAAAAAGACTATAAAAATTATTCTACACGTGATTATTTCACACAATAGCACTATAAGAGAATCATGGCATCATAATGGGTTCCTGGTCATTACTGGCTTAGAACAGGAATAGACGGGATAAAGCAACGTGGAATCAAAAAGGCAGTGCATTGTTTTTGACGGTGGCCATGTGTGTGGCAGTTAATGGCACTGTCTGCATGCGTTTGTCATGTTGAATAACTCAAGTTCTAATGTATGTTGGCACTGAGGTTGAGACATGTTCACGTAGAAAACTACAGTATTGTTGTTTTTGTTGGTACTTATACCACACAAACAAGCTGTTACAACAGCTTTATAATCAAAATATGTATGGAAAGACGGAGAACATACAAAAGTATGAAATTAAATGAAACAAAGCACCATTTGTTATTGACTTTACATGAGTACAAGCAGTTTACTCGGATGATAGTTGGCTTGCTAGAATAGTCAATGGCAATAGAACAAATGCGGCCATTTTCATTTGGTTCGTGGCTCAGAAATCCAATTTCATTCAAGTCAAGAACCAATGTGAAAATAATCCTACAAACGAAAATAACCGGGAATCACATTAAGATCCTGAATATTTTTTTTTGTGTTGTCGCCACCACAAATGAGCTGGTTAGCTTAGCAGGTGAGCTGTGCCAGTCAAGAAATTGTCATTAAAAACCAAAATAAAAACAATTGAGCTCCAAAATCCAATGTCCAAAGTGCGACCAAAACAAGTACATTTGATAACCATAGACAGGCAATGGAACGAATTGTGAGGTCAGAAAAGGTCCCAAATAGTTCGGATTAGCATGAAACAGGTGTTGTTGTTTCCTCTCTAACAATTGTTTTATAAATATTTTTTCTATTAGTTCTATTACAAGAAATTGTTTTGAAGTGGTAAAACCTCAGCAATTTTGACGGTTTCACTGGGAGACATTCATTTGTTTTCTTTAGAGGTGCAGGGGTGAAAGGCTGTTTCGTGCTAAACTAGGCTAACTGGCTACAAGCTAACAGCAGTAAGATACCGTGTTTCTCCCCCAAAACATTTAAACAAGCGATTCCCACCGGTGTGTGTCACCAGTTTGCAAAAAATAAACATAATAAAGATGCACTGTGTTGAAATGCATCTCTGCAAAACTATGTAGGCTCGTGATGTACTGTGTCACGTACAGCAGGCAGAGTAACTAAATTAACACAGTATGGCAGAAGGCGAACTGAATTTGCATGTTTTACGTGTTGTATTTTTCCTCATGTAAAATGTCTCCATGGTTCAATCAAAGTTGGGAAACACTGCTTTAAACCGTTCAAAGTTAGCATCCTGCAGCAATTGGCACAGCTCAAGGTCCTTGAATG
This sequence comes from Hippocampus bargibanti, assembly GCF_051943395.1. Taxonomy (NCBI): domain Eukaryota; kingdom Metazoa; phylum Chordata; class Actinopteri; order Syngnathiformes; family Syngnathidae; genus Hippocampus; species Hippocampus bargibanti. The sequence goes on along the minus strand of NC_142740.1, from coordinate 19,942,131 downwards.
ACATTTGCAAAAAATTAATCAATCAACAAGTGAAGCTCATACATACAGATACGCAGTCACACATCACACCAGACACCTCAGAGATTCCCAAGATAACTATTACGTTCACATTCTATTCAGACAAAAAACAATGCAGTGATCCTCAAAGTATAGTCGACGCGAGTCACTGCCAAAACCTCAAGGCAAGGCAGCTTTATTGATTTTGCACATTTCATACACAGCATTCAGATGTACTTAAATTTAAAATCGCCTTTTTCGGAGCAAAACCTTTCTTGTTCTTGCTTACCAACTACATGTTTAGGTGATAGTGAAATAAACTTTGACAACCATTGCATTAATGCAAACAAACAGCCACACAGCCGCACGCGAGGTGGCTATAGAATCATTGTATGACCATTAACTGAATCTTAATGAATTGTCACAAAGCGTAAAACAGAATATTGTACCAAAACGTTGAAGTCAAATTAATTATGCGCAGGCTCGTGTTTGTTGACTATAAGTGCGCCTAAGTGTTCACGAGTGTAACCGTGTGCTTCAAGTGGGCCAGTGGAAAAGTACAAGTGCCTCTATTCGAGACTTTGCTTCGTGGTGATGGTGGAGGCGGATGTAAGGCAGAAAGTGTCCAATGTTTAGACACAGGCACCTGAGATGACATATGATAGGTCCAACAACTCCATGTCAAGCTTGTTTTTTTAAGACTGCAGTGCTTCTCGACTGGCTGCAAAACTTGATAAGAGATTGATAGAAAATTCTTAAATTCATCATCACTCTTGGTTAGAGGCAAAAATAAATGAGCCGGGTTATTTTAAAGGTCGATTTTTGTAGATTCATTTTAAAAATGACAACACTCAGGTCAAGCCTAGCTCAACAATAATTTTTTTTTTTACAATTGTGGCCTCAATTACATTTAAGTACCATATTTCACCGTGTGCATTTGTGAGAAAATTTGGATGCCATCATTATTTCAGTGTATGTGATATTTTTGAACCCAAATTGAGCAAGGATGACTTTATGTCTTGGGTTCGCAAAGTATAAAAGTGGCCATGTAAAAACTGGCGGAGACCAGTTGAGAAGCTCTGCTTGGTACAAGCCACCGAAGAAGCAAAATTGGGCATTTTTTTGTGTGGAAATCACAGGTTGGGATCCTCCTACCATTTGGTGCCATACCAATGCTAACTTATGATAAAATTCTGTTATCGAAACAATTATTATACATATTCTTTCAGATAGGTTCCTGTTGGAAGTGACGCCACATGCTCAGTTGTTAAAACTGCAGTTTGTGAAAGCATTCCTTCGTATTTCTCTCCACGGTAGTAATAAGAGTTCACAAATATGGGTTACGAAACTAAACAGACAATACAGGAAATGCTCCAAGCTTTTTTGGGGGGCTCGGGGGGAGGGTAATGCGGCACCATACTTTATTGAGGTCCTGGCAGTTCTTTGATATTCCTTCATTTGTTTTCTTAGAAAAAGTCTCCAAGAATGGCTGCAATCCTTGTTGGTGGTTGTCCACGTCACTATGTGTGCTCCACAGGCAAAGCTTTCCCCAAACACTGCCTAACGTCTCGAGGATGTTGGTGAGTGTTGACTTGAGTAGCAAAAGCACCATTTCAGGTGGCAGGCTTTCTCAAACGGAGCCTAACATGTCCTACAATTCCATTCTAACTGTCAAAAAGAATACTTGAAGGGGAACAATGTTTTGGGGTGGGTAAGAATGAGGTCCAGTCTCTCACACCTCTCTGACAATTTGCTTTCTCTTGCAGTGGAGTATCAATAATTTGCCAGCGATTCCCAGCCAGCGTGCCATAGCACACTGTTGTGACGGGAGAGATCATCAGGGGTGCTCTGGGGAATTATTAACCATTTTTGTTTTTTACTGATTACGGATGCGCTTGAGCCAATTTGTTTCTATTGTACTTGCTCCATTTTAATTTTTAATTGTGCATTTTCATTCACTTGTCCTTACCGCAAACGTACTGTACTTGACATATACATTCTTGTGATTAAGGAGAAGCAATCAACATCACTTGGTTTGTTGTGGCACATTTGGAGTCTCACGGCTCTCCATTGACTAGACTGCCAACTCCCTCGAAACATGTTCCTCTTCCACTAAATATCATCGGGCATTTACAGGGACACTTGCGGTGGCCACCGTCACTAATTAGCACGTTTTCTGCAAAGCACCTCTGCCCGGAGCACAGCCCGAGAGTTTGATGCCACATGCTTGGGTCATAATGGCAATTAGTAGAAAGAAAACGCGAAAGCTTAATGTGATTAAGAAAAAAAATATTGAAAATTAAAAATATAAACATTACATATGCATACATGATGCATATATGCACACACACACACACACGCACCTTTACATATATACTGTCTTTTTATATATAAATTTACAAATGGCACGCGTAATTAGAGATGATGTTTTTGTTTGTTGTAGCAATTTATCCCTTGACTGTTTTTGATTGGACTACTTGAAAATATTCAGGTTGGTGTGTCGGGGGAACAAAAGGCAAAAAGATTGTTTCAAGGGCTACACCGTGTTTGACTCCTTCAGCTTGAGCCCTGCAGGAGTCAAGTTAGGTTACGTGAAGGATGGTGTGGTGGATGGCGGCAAGGTAGGAGGCAGGGGGTGTTAATTCACGTGCTGATGGAGGACAGCCCAGAGGAGGTTGGCTTCATTTAGTTCCAGATCCGCAGGAAACTGTCCCAGGACCCGGTGCCCACAGCCATGCCGTCCTCCGTGACACCCAAGCAGCTCACCCTGTTGTCATGGCCGGCGAGCACGCCTGCGTGACAAACAATAAGGAAGTTAAGGTTTCGCGATCTCCAGAAGTCTTCAACACCACAACAAAACGCTGCTCAATGCATTGCTAATAACAGTAACTCAAAGGATCACAAAATATAGCAACATAGTCTTCCACACTGAGCTGTCTCACTTCATGTGAGGTCTCGCTTGTTCTCCGGTCATGTAACAAAAGCAATAACAGTGTTTGCACGAGACCAAATTCAACCTAAAACAGAGCGTGACACATATGTAACCATGCTATAATCACTTCTTGATTTGAGCCAAAGAAAGTCAGAAACCGTTTTTTATTAAAACACCCACAAACAAACTTGAATGAAAAAGAATTAGTGTTTAATTCAAAATGTTATACCAGGTCCAGCACACAAGTCAAAACAAGTCAATTTCTTGTTTAAAACAAAACAAAGAACACATCTTAATGTGAAGCCACCATACACACATTTTGCAGTCATTTGCTGTCACCTTGTATCGTACTGAATCTTAGAAATATTAATGAATAAAAAAACACCACCCATACTTAACTTTTCCTTGTTGCGAGGTTAGTCAGTGCAAATCCTGCACTTCACATTATAGCTATACATTCTAACGTGGTCCGGCCTGTGAAAAAGTTCCACATACCTGCCCGTTCGCCTTTCAGAGTGTCCCAGACGTTGCAGTTGAAGTCGTCGTAGCCGGCCAGCAGCAAACGTCCGCTCTTTGAGAAAGCCACGGATGTGATGCCGCAGATGATGTTGTCATGGCTGTACATCATCAACTCCTGGTCAGCACGCAGGTCAAAGAGCCTGCAGGTTGCGTCATCTGAGCCGGTGCCAAAGGCATTGCCATTGGGGAAAAACTGCAGAACGGATGAAAACGGGCAAATCAAATGATTTGAAGATTTTTTTTGGGATCCATCACAATAGTTTACAGAACACATGGTTTACTTCAAGTTGAAAGTCCCCTCATTGTCGCACCAGAATAGTGTTTGTGCAAAATTAACAAATTCTCTTAATCTGCATCTTCATTAATTGTTTATCCACATGCAGAGGTTTAGTGTCATATGGGGGGAAAATATGTCTTGGTTCCTCACCATGTCATTATCTCAAATTAAAAAAACAACAAGTTATAAGGGGCCGTGAGTCATGATTGTATCCCTGACGGAACCAGTGTCCTCACACCATGTTACTCTACCAATTATGCTGCAGGGGAGGTACATTTTACATTATGCCCAGTTCACCTATCTTTTTTTGGGTCAATCACAGCAGTAGCTCTGACAGATTACCATTTAAATTATGATTGAATCATGACAAATTAGTGATTTGGTTACAATGGTACAACCCAAGGTAGCCAAGGTGCTCACTCCAGATAGAGCATCGATAACCGTGTCTGGTGAATGATCACGATGCACACATTTATTCTTTACATTGCATTCAATTATTTAATTGCTGTATGTTTGCATGAAATAGAATCCCGTGACCTTATTACAAAAAGTGGACAATTATACATAATTTATAAGTCTTAAACCTAAAGGTAATATAAGGCAAACAAGAAAAGAAAACACCACATGAACCATTTTCATTAAAGGACAACCGACGCCTCCGGACAAGTTGTGTCCATAATTTTTAGAATCACTTCAAATGACTTGTACTGAGAGTATTTTAAAGATTCCACCGCATATAGCTATAGTTTACGATTTAAGACTCGCGCTGAATATTCAGGAAGTCTTGTTTTTGAGTTGGTGATGATTTCTGATGTCACATCACGGAGGGAACGCCCTGACCGGGAAAGCGACACACAATGCATTTTGTGGTACTTTGTTTGGTCTGAAAACATCGTGTTGATCCGCGTAGATGGCGAAATTAGAAGGAAAACACATAAATAACACGATGGTGAATCGTTGTGTGTTGCACCAAGACAACTATTTGATATTCGCTGACACAAATTCCCAGCAGACAAATCAGCCATTTTCCAACGGAGCTTGGGCGCCATCTTCTGCAGTTTCTGGGAAACTACACATCAGTCCTGATGCCTCAAAATGACCCAGAAGAACTTCTTTAATCGATTGCAAACATTTATACTTTATTCTTCAGAACTACTTCAATCATATTCATAACTGGATGAGTAACAAGAAAGCATCTTCTCCGAATCTGAAGCCATTGTTTTGATTCTCGAGCAAGGCAAGACGTCTTGGCGTGATGTCAGGAACTGGAAGCGGGACTTTCTGTAAATGCCCAATTCGCAACTCATTTTTTAGCAGTTTTAGCACACTAAGTCATTTTATTGGTGTTTTGCCTTTGACTAAAAATATCGGCCTGCGTGTTTTGGGTATTTTAGATGCTATAATCGTTTTTCTGATGTAATTTAGGAAACAAAAAAATGGTGTTGGTTGTCCTTTAAGAATTTCCTGTGTGTGTGTGTGTGTGTGTGTGTGTGTGTGTGTGTGTGTGTGTGTGTGTGTGTGTGTGTGTGTGTGTGTGTGTGTGTGTGTGTGTGTGTGTGTGTGTGTGTGTGTGTGTGTGTGTGTGTGTGTGTGTGTGTGTGTGTGCGTGCATGACTCACAGTGACAGCATTGATGTCGGAAACATGGCCAGTGAAAGACTGCCTGCACATGGCGTCACGAATGTCCCACAGTTTGGAGGTGGCGTCACAGGCTCCAGACACAAAGGTCTTGGAGTCCGGGCTGAGAGACAAGCTCATCACATCCCCCGTGTGGCCAGTGAATGTTGTGGCCTGCTGGCCTGTCTCTATGTCCCACAACGCGCTGAAAGGGCAAGAGTGTTTATGGGTGACAGTGCACTGCATGTTCATTAAGTCACATTCTGAAGTATTGGATGAGACAATCTTCATAGTGGATCCCAGTTTTGGTTTCAATTGTGAAATTGAATTTCATCCTTGATTTTTGTGACCCTGTGCGGGCTTATCATTTGGTCAATTGTTAAACAATAAAAAAGGGAAAACTTGCATTACATATGGTATTTTACATAAATACATGAATTCTCAGTTCTGGGAGTGTGGTTGCTCTGATATTTGGGACACACCCTTCGATCGCCCTTCTGACGGAAGCACTACCCCAATGTCCATGCATGCGAAGTTGTAAAGGTGTGTCAACCAAGACAGCCCCACAACATGCAGAGAGCCTTTAGGAATTCCAGGCGGATCTCACCCACAAGGAGCTTTTTGAGCACCTCAGTTAATTCAGCCCTAGAGACGTGGGACAGTCCACCTCACTGGAATGCCCATCAGTGCAATTGAGTAGTAACCGGTGTCTCGAGTTGAGGTCTGCAGCACCCCATCTCCACTTTACGTAATGTTAATAAGGTACTGCTTTGCCCTCCTAAAATGATGATGATAATAATACTAATAATAATACATTTCATTTATAAACGCCTTACAAAATGTCGGATTGTGGACCAGAATTTCCTGTAAGCTGCCCAGAAGTCGTTTTTCAAGGACTCTCTAAACCCCTCTCTAAACCCCTCCCAAACCCCGTTTTTTTGGAGGCGGGGGGAGGGGGGGGGCGTTTACACATGTTAAAAAGGCCGGAAAGGTCAAATTAAATTCAAGGATATATTCTGTTATTCCCTCCTTTTATGTAGCTTTTGAATCTACTATTTCATACATGTAAATATATTGAAGTAAATAGCTTGACAGCATCATTTCTTTCATAAGAATCTATAGCTATAACTGGTGTCAAGTATAAGGCACGTGTGTCTGCCGCTGCTCACCTGCAGAAAAAATATCCTGTGACTGTAAGGTGTCCTTGAGAGTTTTGAAAGGCGCTTATAAATGAAATGTATTATTATTATTATTATTAGGCAACAGACATGGCCGCTTCATTTCCACATTATGCTTGACAGTTATCAAATACCTTGTAATATGCAACATAGAGCGGGAGTCTGATACCACAAATCAAATTGCTATTTTATGCACCCTTTCATGAAAAATAGATTTATGCATGGAACATCAGGAAGTAGATTAACACTCACCAGGTGGTGTCTCCAGAGCTGGTCAGTATCTGGTTGTCATCCAAGAAACGACAACAGGACAAATAACCTGAAAGAAGAGATTTTCATGGATCACCGACACCATGACTCATGATTACATTGCTCTGACCACACTTGTGCGTGTGTAACTCGGCACAACAAACAGTTGACAATGACATGAGACCCAGATGTTAACATTTCAGTTGCCTCAGAATCATTATTGTCCAAGCATATTTATCCGGTTATATAGGCTATATAGTATTGCAATAATACTCACATATGATAAACACTGTGATGGAGAATAATAATTTATCATGTTTAAAAGTGCCGTGCTTTGCTGACCAACTAAACAATGGGCCTACAGTCAAAGCGCAGATGGCCACAGTAAATCTGATACGGCACGATGAACCGTCGTCTCCATCAAGATTCTAGAAGGTCCGGCCTTGCACAGAATTTAGGGCTTGAGATACTCCTTTTTCACCGGAGTTATTTACGGCTTAAACATCCTGCACAAGCGCCAGATTACAAACTTATCAGTTCATGGAAAAGACAACCAATTAAAATGTATATGTTTTACTGCTTACATCTGTTGTTGCTCAGAACGCCCAGAGGCGTGGTATGCAAATCAAGAAAACTATGTTTACTAATATATCACTGTAATTTACATATACTCTCAATAAATAGCTTGGCAGAGGGGCGCAGAATTCAGACGTATGTCATCTGATGACTGCGTCTCCTGCCGGCAGTGGGGACAATCTTTCTGGTTCTGAGTCTCTGTCCACGGTGTCTGTCTGTCATATCTCTGACACACTGACATGACCAAAGTACAGAAAGAGTTGTTTACCTAATCAAAGTATATATCAGTAACTAAAGACGTCTCTCTCATTGACCTCCAATCAGAGATGTGTATTATTTTTTTAACCCTCGATCATCTAACACGGAGTGTTTTCCGATGCTCCTCCACAAGAATGCAGACCGTTGTTATGCCCACCTGTATGACCTGGTAACTCCCGGGTGACACGCACACTGCCTTCGCGGGTCTTCAGGTTGTATATGGAGCAGATGTTGTCCAGGCCACCACAGGCCACGTAATTCCCAGAGGGAGCATAGGCGCACGTCATTACCCAGGAAGAGCGCAGGGGGATGGCATGCATCTGTGGATGGCAACCACCTTTTTATGTTAACACTGCCGAGAAATTGTTAAAAGGCATGAATGGTTAAATACCGTATTTTCCGGTGTATAAGGCGCAACCCAATGGATGGTGTATTGTCAGACCTTTTTCAGAATCAGAATCAGAATACCTTTATTCGTCCCGCAATGGGGAAATTTGCAGTCCACAGCAGCAATTGAAGAGGGATGGGGTTGGGGTGGGAGTGAAAGGATAGAAAACAAGATATTCTAAGCATAACAAAATAAAAATGTCAACTGTATACTGTGCAAATGTAGATGTGCAAAAACCGTTCTATAAACAAGACTGTACATAGTGCAGAATCAAGAAATGCATTTAGATATATTGCAACAACCCATATTTACAAGTGTCCAGTTTTGTTTTTGTTTTTTTTCACATGTGATCATTGGGAATTGTGAAGCCTGACAGCAGTCGGTAGGAACGAGCGGCGGTACCGCTCCTTCTTGCAGCGCGGGTGTAATAGTCTCTGGCTAAAGGAGCTACCCAGAGCTGTCAGGATGGGCAGGTGGGGGTGGGAGGGGCTGTCCGTCATAGCTTTTAGTTTAGCTAGCGTCCGTCTGTTGCCCACCTCCTCTAGAGAGTCCAGTGAGCAGCCACGACAGAACTGGCCCGCTTGACAAAGCGCTCCAGTCTTTTTCTGTCCCGGGTGGTGATGCTGCTTGACCAGCAGACAATGCCATAGTGGATGGCTGATGCCACCACAGAGTCATAGAAAGTCTTTAGGAGTGACCCCTGAACTCCAAAAGACCTCAGTTTCCTGAGGAGGAAGAGGCGACTCTGTCCCTTTTTGATTAGGGCATCCGTGTTTGTTGTCCAGTCCAGTTTATTGTTGAGAGTAACACCCAGGTACTTGTAGGAGGTCACCCTCTCAATGTCCGAACCCTGGATGTTCAATGGTGCAGGTGACGATTGTTTCCTGCAGAAGTCCACCACCATCTCCTTTTCATATACTAGGCGCACATTCAATGAATGACATGTTTCAAAAAGTTTTCCATATATGTGGCACATCCCATTATAAGCACCCCTACTTTTTTTCTTCTACAGGGGGACATTGAGTCGTGGCTCATGAAAGTAGTTGCTCAATACTACTTCACATATAAGACGCTCAACCATTTAAGGCGCGGGTTCATCTTTTGAAGACAATTAAGCCTTTTCGGTGCGCCTTATACACCGGAAAATACAGTACATTTTAGGGTGTTCTCAGTTAAGTTGGACAGTTTTCTGACCTTATTTGTGGTGTAACTATCCCAGATGATAAGCTTTCCATCTTGCGAGGCACTGACAAGAAGCCTAGAGTAAAAGGGAAAAAAAGGCATTGTGTCCATGCATTGTACATACATTGTACTATGGTGCATGCATCTGGTGATTTCAAAGCGTTGACAGGCAGACACTGTGCGTGCTCTGGGTAGACAAAATGTAAAGTGTACTGGCAGAATGCACCCATCTTGTGTTCCCTTTTTTTCTCAGTCCTGCTTCATATAATATTATTCACAATAGAATCTTGATGAGGGATCTGGGGGGAATACGCAAAATATCCATCCATCCATTTTCCAGACCGCTTAATCCTCATTATGGTCACTGGGGTGCTGGAGCCTATCCCAGCAGTCTTCGGGCATTAGATTAGGTGGAGGTGCACTGAATTGGTTGCCAGCCAATCGCAGGGCACACAGAGACCAACAACCATCCGCGCTCGAACTCACACCTAGGGACAATTAGGAGTGTTCAATCAGCCTGCCATGCATGTTTTTGGAATGTGGGAGGAAACTGGAGGACCCGGAGAAAACTCACGCAGGCCCGGTGAGAACATGAAAATTCCACACAGGGATGCTGGACCGGGTCTTGAACTACAACCTCTGCACTGTGAAGTCGGCATGCTAACCACTCGACGACCGGGCCGCCCACAAGCAAAATAAATAAATAAACTGCAAATATGAGAATTCTAGAGGAGGAAGAAAAAAGAGAAGGGCGGAGAGAACTCGAGGAGAAAGAGCAATGCCGAAGTAGTGCAAATGTGGAAACACCCCGACCGAATGTTTCCTGCTCTCGGGATAGGAAGTGGCTTGATGGGGATGTGCTACAATCAAGCGGGGAGCCACCGAGCACAAAAGTCAGCTGTGTACAAAATAAACTCCCTGCTGGATCGCACAGGGGGTGCACACATGCTGGATAAACTGTCATCTCAACCATACATATAATGTTAAAAATAGAGAGTACATTTGCCTGCGATAAAAATGTTAAGGTTGAAGAATTCTCCCAGAATGCACATCAAAAAATAAAAAGCCTCTGTGGGGGCGACATGCACATGTAAAAATAATCATTCTTGGTGCAGGTGTTAAAAACGTAATTAGTCTGCTTTTTATGATGTGGAAAGTCCATGTGCACAAACACAGTTTGACCACCAGTTTAGTCTGTGACTCTTTCTGAATCCTTCAAGTATTGGAAAAGTTATCAAACTGCATCTGGAAGGTGGTATGCAGCAAACTGTGCTTGATGCCGCTGTCCGTGCACGGCAAGCACCACCGGTGTGACAGGAATGAGAAGGTAAGTGTATGCTCATAAGTAAAAGTGGAGGTGCCCGTGTCATTCACTTATGGTGGTATTAGTCTTATTAGTAGAAGTAGCGGTAGCAGCTCGACATAGCCCCACACCTGGGACTGCCGTCACTGGCCCAGTGCATCGCATTGGGAGAGAGAGATGGACAGAGAAAGGTTTAAGACACATACTGTACAAAGAGACAAAAATACTGATACATGTACTGTAATTATCACATGACACACACCCAAGACATTCATAAAATATAAGTGGGTTCAAATGTGCTGTGCATATAAACACAATAGGTTGGATGAGTATTTGCTAAAACCTTATTTGCTTAGTCTGATGAAGAACTACACTACCTGGAGTCACTCCCCCAGTGCATTGCATAGATCTTGGCCAAGTGGCCCCTGAGAGTGCGTCGCGTCCGCATCTGTATCCGGCCCACTGAGTCCAGACCAGCTGTGATCTGCCAAAACACAGGAAGGAGTGTCAGTTGTTACACACATTTATTACACAAAACGCACACCACTGGATTCTACAATAATGGTGCATTAAAACTCTATCTATCAACAATGGAGGTTAACAGCCCATCAGGAATCAGAATCAAACACCCGAGTCCACGTCGCCAAATAAATCAAATCATAATACAACTACTGCGCATGCCTTTTTGTCCCACATGCTGTCATGTTCTCACATTACAAGTTCATGATCCATCGATCCATTTTTTAAGGTAAATAACATCTTAACAAGTTGTGCAAATGATTATGGAGTGCAGTGTTTTTTCTAGACTTCGACTTACCTGTGACAAAGTCGAGTCACTACAGGCTTTCCTGGCATCCTGCGGTGAGCAAACAAAAACAAAATTTTAAACACCAACATGTGCGCCGCGTACAAAACAATAAAAAGGCGGGCAGAGGGGTCGATCATTCCAGAGGTTGAAATAAATGCACCGGGGCATTTAACTATACACAATATTTTATTTTTTTTACAAGATGGCGCCTGAGTAGGCAGCTGTCAGCAAGTGCTCTCATGAACTTTGCTTTTTTTGTTGTTTTTGTCTTATTGCGTTTTCTTTTGTCACTTTGTGTTGTTGTGCGTCCTGTGGAACGGATACGGATTGTTTTTCAGCATTTTTTTGCCACGACAATTATCAAGGAGGAGACTGTGCTGTGCGGTTGCGCCTTTCGGCAGCATGAATATGCTAGTAGTGTTTTTGAATAAGAGGAATGACTGTGCCATTCGACTGTCATCGCTGGACAGCTCTGGGGCCATTGTGTTTTTTTGCGCCTGTAATGGGCAGCATCTACACAGCCCCGCTTTGTTCAGCGGAAAGGTCGGTGCTATTGGACAGTCTGCGGTTGGATGGATGCATGGCTTGAGGAGCCCGCGATAAGAAGGAGCGTCAGCGCAGTGCGCCGATGCGTATGTAGAACTGTCGCGGCTTGGAATTGAAGCGGATTTATGTGTGACAGGAGATGTGAGACAATGTCTTTTCGATAATGGATGCTACAGCTTCGTGTTTGCTTTCAACATTTATCTTGTAGTAGACGTGCAAATTCCACCATGACGTCCCTGATCCACTGCTGAAATGGATGCTTTGATCCTCTCCTCTTTCATCTAGAACTGCTTCATGTCATTACAAAGAGGGTACAGCAAGTCCTGAAGAATTGGATTGGATTGTATTGGATTTGCCTTTATTTGTCTCGCAGTGGAGAAATTTACATTTCACAGCAGCAAAGTTATGAAAGAAATGAAAGTAGACAAGCAAAACACAGGAACTGCTGGAAAGGCAGCCACTCTCGCGAATGAATGACTCTCTGTGTCATTGTGTTGTCATATTATTTATTTCTGTTGTTTTGTTTTTTTTTTCCCCAAGATGGCGGCGCGTGAACACGTAGCGGCTCCCTTGACCCGGCCAATTGGCATTTTCATGTTTATTATGTTTGTTAAAGTCATTATTAGTGCCTTGCATGCTGTGTCCGAGAGGACAGTAATTTCATCTGTGCTGTATGTCATGCATATTAGCATATTTGACAATAAAGCTGACTTTTGACTTTGATATTGTCATACCCGGATCTGATTGCGTAGTTGATCTGCCTCCTGCCGCAACTGTTCCAGCTCACTCATTTTGCCTCAGATGTCTTCAGGTCACAAGCCAAACTAAATGCTGACTATGTGAGGAAACCACACACTCTCTCGCATACACACACTCACACAAAGACAGACAGAGATGGACAACCCCACTCTCTTGCCTGCCGACGCCTGCAAGAAAAAGAGAGCGCAACAGTTAATATTCGGCAGACAGATGCAAAGTTACTCATCCTTCCATCAAACAAATGCACTGTATCCTGTTTGGAGAGGAGCAAAGGGTGGAGCAGGGCTGAGGCCTGGCGGGCGGTCTGGCTCTTCAAACACCCCCAGCATGGTTCAAAAAGGCCATATGAGACCCACTCTGACCTTTAACACACACTGAGCATTTTGGGTTGTTGCACTGTACTGCAACATACGATACAAGTTCGCGAGCAAAAGAGTAAGACCTTTCATCCTTTCACAAAGGTAGCCATTTTTCTGCCCTTCTTCCTTCTTCTGCCTACCTCGTTTGTATGAACAGCACAAACCTGGAAAACGTTCTCACGTGTCCGTGAGTAAAATCTTACTGCTCCAAGCGTCTGCTGATTGGATGGCAGTGCGACTTCGATGGCCTCGTAGGTGGCACTTAGATTTCTCAGGAGTCACAACTGGTACCCCAATACCAAGCCCAAACGGCAAAATAATAGTTAGAAAAATAATACAGGAAGAAGATAGTCGCTTTTCCTGCATGAAGCTTCATTCGCGGAAGGTAGCTCGCCTCTGACGGTCAACATGCATTTAAGATGACACACCAATTTCTAGATCAAAACAAGATCGGAGATTTAGGTCTAATACAATAATTTGCATGCAGAGTAAATACATCAATATTCATGGGTAATTTCTCCAAGACAATTGAGCATCGAGTTTATTGATAGAGGATATTTTAAAAAATTCAACCTTTTGTACCAAGGCTCTATCTTTACCTATTCATTGTCAGTGGCAGTACAATTTCCTTCAGGCTGCCAGGCAGAAGCTATGAACAAACCCACAAGTTACATTCTTCATTAAAATAAATACAAGATAAAATAAAGAGTTTTCCCTTTTGTATTGTATGATTTGACAGCTGCTCCACATTTTTACCAAAAATCAAACTTGTTTGTTAAATAAATATTGAATAATCAAAATCACACTTGTTTATCTGCCTCCCTGGGGCTCGGAAAAGATTGTTAAACATAGGCAGAAATCCTTGAGAATAATTTTGTTGGTCCTCTGCAAACAATCCACAAGTTTATACAGTCAAAAAACCAAGCTATTTAAAAGGACATAACACTCAATCATGTTACCGGATCTTGAGATTGGTTGATTTAAAATTGTGATTGGTGATCAGTCGCAAAAATCCCAATTGTGTGAATTGTAATGTTCCAATGATCAAGGGAGTGTTAAATGCATAGTGAAGTCACACTGTATTTTTCTCACCACACCAACTTTAAAGGTGAACTCTGATCATGGTAAGAATAAGTGCCATTAAATTAGAAGTAGGCAGGCTAGTAGACGAGTGGTTAGCACGCCGACTTCACAGTGCAAAGGTCGCGGGTTCAAGTCCCACCACAGCCTCCCTGTGTGGAGTTTGCATGTTCTCCCCCGGCCTGCGTTGGTTTTCTCCAGGTCTTTCGGTTTCCTACCGCATTCCAAAAACATGCTTGGTAGGCTGATTGAACACCCGAAACTGTCCCTAGGTGTGAGTGTGAGAGCGAATGGTTGTTTGTCTTTGTGTGCCCTGATTTTCTGGCAACCAAGTAGAATTGGTCCAAATAAGGCTCTTTATGTATAGGACAAGATGGATGTCATAGTGTAAGTCATTCTATCTTAAACATTTCTGGTGACAGACTGTACATCTTTACATGAACGGGTGGGTCTATCCATGTGTATGTTCTTTACCTTCGGGAGCCCGAATGTGGGTCACACAGCACTTAGCAAGTGCTTCTCCACTTTAAGACAACTCAATGCGATAACGTTTTCATTTCTACTTTCTACAATTCAACAATTATAGCTGATCCATCCCCATATCTTCCTTGCAGGAAATACAGCAGTAAGAAGTTTATTTCTCTGGATTAAAACCGTGGGTAGATCTGAACGGAGCCCAGTTACTGTCACATAAGCTGCATTTCAAGTTCTGTAACTTGCTTTTCGAACGCATCGGCTTTTCCCCACTCAGGAGGTATCAGACTGGAATGACGTGTCACCACGGCCAAGCAATGAAATTGTTTCAGCTGCCCAGGAAAGACGTCAGACTCTCCCCCGGCTGACGCAATTCCTTCCTCTCACTCTCTCACTCTCTCTCTGCATGTCATTCAAACGACCGTTTCGAAGATTAGTGGAAAAGCAGTAATACAAATTTTAGAATTCACTCAAGAATCAAACGGAAAGAGATGTGTAACATTGATGCTACATTGAGAAATGCTGTAAACAAGGCTGTAAATGTCTCATGAGTTCAGTGAAAGGTGCATCATTCGTTGAATTAATGGTTATTAAAGTAACCTCTGACCAAAGGGCACTATGTTCCACTTCCCAAAATGGCATTGGGTTTTGACTGTAAATTGGTAAATTTCATTGCACCTAGACTCTTGCAGCTACAGTCTGTCACGCAGCCATGGGACACACTTTTACAGCCGGTTAACTATCATAGCTCACACATACCATTTTAAAGTGCTTCCCTGTGCCCTCTACATTTCTATTCTTTGCCCGTGCCCTTGGTGTATATTACATGAAACAAACTCTGAATGACAATAATGCTAAGGATAAAAGATACAGCACAACAGTTCAGATCACAAGCTGCAATTGCAGACTGCTCAGCGATGAGGACTTTCTGTGACGTAGGTTAAAGATTTACCCATTTTATTATAGTTATATTTTTTTAAAACTTATTTGATAGGAGGATTAGGGTCCAGTGTACATTAACACAAAAATATATTACTAACTTGAACAAAGACAAAAAAATGGATGTTGATCGATTTGGGACCAATCTGGTCTGGTGATCTACCGGTCAATCGACGTAATGGGCTCCTCTGCTCTACAGCATTTTATGCAATACGTTCAGACAGTAGCTTGGCATATTTATTTACGGAAATTAAATTAATATGAAAATAATTTCTGATGTTTTTCACATTATCATTCACATAACATGTTCTGAAGAGGAAAGCATACATGTCTGCAATCGATTAAAGAATTTATTCCGTGCCATTTTGAGGCAACATTGGGAGGAATTGTTTTGGTTTCATCACACCAAACGGAAAACAATTATGAATGCATAGTAACTAATCAGATATTTATTTTTTCCAGTTGGTGTTTAGATAACTAATAGTGCTCAGTAAATACGTCTGTGTAAGCTCTCAGTCGTACAGGAGTGGTCCATCAATGAGAAGGTTTCTTCAGCAGTCATCTGTACAAATTTGAAGGTTTCGGACGTTTCGCCTCCTATCCAAGAGGCTTCGTCAGCGAACTAAAGTCTGACTGGTCGTGTCGGCCCTATTTATATATCCCTAATGTCCAGACATGGTGGCGCCGGACACAGCTATGATAGGTCCCTACTCTCAGGTTGAGGGGGGCAGAGGACCCCTCCCTGTGGCCCCACTGATTGTGATTGATTGCCCCAATGTACTGCTCTTTACAATTTTCATTCTTACAATGTATGGAATAAACTACATTACTTTGTTTTTCATTTGGTAGCCTATCTTTTGGATGCACTAATTTTTGCCTTAACGTGTTTATCGGTTTGAAATAGGTAGGAATTTTATGTTGCCAAAGGACTCTTTGTAATTTTTCAGAAACTCCTGCAATGTAAGGTACTGCTACTCCTCTCCTTTTTGTATCTTGAGAGTTATTGGTTTCATTCCCTATTCTTACTTTCTGACATTTGTTGAATGACCACTGAGGGTACCCACAGTTAGTGAGTGCTCTCCTGATATGTTTTGACTCCTTTTCTCTACCTTCAATGCTAGTTGGTATTAGTTTAGCCCTATGCTGGAGGGTTCTGATAACTCCTAGTTTGTGTTGTAAAGGGTGGTTAGAGTCAAAAAGTAAGTATTGGTCAGTGTGCGTAGCCTTCCTAAAGACTTGTGTTTTTAGCGCTCTTTCATGAAATGATGAGGGTCGTAAAGCTGATGAGGTGATACCGGTGGGAGTGGGGCAAATAGGCCAGTCGTTAGTCAGGAATGTAGGAACAATCAGTGGGGCCACAGGGAGGGGTCCTCTGCCCCCCTCAACCTGAGAGTAGGGACCTATCATAGCTGTGTCCGGCGCCACCATGTCTGGACATTAGGGATATATAAATAGGGCCGACACGACCAGTCAGACTTTAGTTCGCTGACGAAGCCTCTTGGATAGGAGGCGAAACGTCCGAAACCTTCAAATTTGTACAGATGACGGCTGAAGAAACCTTCTCATCGGTGCTCAGTAAATGTATGAACCAAATTTATCAGCCCGTTTCCACAGGCTGATAAATTCCTTACATGGAGCTTGGATGCCCTCTAATGGCTCTTTCTGGTGCAACACGAGGTTTTCAGACCAAACAAGCATTGACGTGATGGAAGGACTGCTACAATGTGTCCTTTTTTCGGTCAGGGTCGTTCCTTCAGTGACGTCACGTACGGACTCGTCACCAACTCAAAAACAAGACTTCCGTAATATTCAGCATGAGTCTTAAAATGGAAAATATAGCTATATGCGGTGGAATCTTTGTAAAATACGGTCAGTAGAAGTCATTTGAAGCCATTTTACAAATTATGGACACAACTCCGGAGACGTCGGTTGTCCTTTAAGATAGTCAAACAACAGAATATATATATATATATATATATATATATATATATATATATATATATATATATATATATATAATATATATATATATATATATATATATATGTCAGGATCTTTGAGTCTGTCACGATTATCAAATAGAAGTTCACAAATTGCCAGAGCCAGTTACAAACTGGTGACAGTAGGTTAAATCAACCGGGTGTAGACATGCACGTTCAGATAACCTGTTCATGACTAGTTCAAACATTCAGAGAATGGAAGAAATGCTTGTTGTGCTTCTAGTGAGTCAATTTTCCGGTAAGGCGAGTTGCCACTTCTCGTAAGCCATTATATGCTTGTGGACTTTATGGTGCGTAATGTCAACACACCTCTATTTGGCAAACATCCAATTATCTGGCACTGTGCGTTGTTTCGGTTTCATCACACCAAACGGAAAACAATTATGAATGCAGAGTAACTAATCAGATATTTATTTTTTTCAGTTGGTGTTTAGATAACTAATAGTGCTCAGTAAACGTATGAACCAAAATTAAAATGTATTTTTGTTGCTTGATTGGCTTATATGACATTATTGCAATAAACATATCCTTTTCGTTTCATGATTTTTCATGAGGCAGCAACGGGTAAATGGTGGCCTCACACTGCAGAGGTGTAGGGTTCCATTCCAGCTCCGACGTCCCTGTGCTGAATTGGCATGTTCTCCCATGCATGCCTGGGTTTGCTCTGGGCACTGCGGTTACCTCCCACATTGCAAAAGCATGCATGGTAGGTACCTAGAGTATTCTAAATTGTCCCCAAATGTGATTGTGGGCGCTAAATGTTGTTCGTAAATGAGTGCCCTTCGATTGGCTGGTAACCGGTCCTCCATCTTCAGAGGTTTGATTTACAGGTTTGTTTTGTTTTGGCAAAGCTTTTATGTCGGATGCCCTTCCTGACACAACCCTCTGCATTTCATACCATGATCTAAATAAATATGACTATGCTCAATGTTTATGATCTCCTTAAAAAAAATCTTGGAAGGAATCCCAACAATAGCGACATTGTGAAATGACCACTGCGTGGCAGCTGCTATGACAATACTGCCATTTATTATCTTTCAATTACAATACCATCATTGTCAGACTGGGTTGGCATAGTGTGCCGATTGTCAAAAGGTACTGCAATAGCTCAGAGTCAAACGAAAAAATAAGATACACTGGGATATTTCTAGTAGAGTCAAATCCAAACTACCCTTCACCTAAGAGGATGACTGTGTACAGTTTTATAGCTATTTAATAATTGCAAGTAAATGGTAAATATACTTTCTTCCAACTGTTTGTCACGCCCAGGCTGATTTTACTGTAAAACAAATAATTACACAATGCATGTCCGCCATCTTAATGCCAAATGAGAAATGGGCTCAGAAGCATTTAACAAATAATTCAAGCAAACCCCTATTTTCAAAAGATTCCACAATATATATTAATTTTCAACAGATATTGATCAGCTGGAAAAAAAAAAAAATCAAGTGAGCGGCCCTGATTCTCGATCATGTGGTTTGGATCGGGACGGTCATCGTTGTTATGATTTAGTATGTAATATTTTGTGTTGCTGACAGTTATTGGTGTTGATACAAAAAAAGTGATCCTCAATTGGAATTTTTTATTTATCATTTGAGTTAAGCACAAGACCACCACCGTTTGTTGATTCTCTGCAACAGTATTAGATGGCACATTGGAGTAAAGATCCACCGTGGCTTGAGTTATTATTCTTGCATAACATTTTAGAAACAAAATCTGCAAAAAATTGAGCTGCGAATTGGGCATTTTCAGAAAGTCCCGTCCCCAGTTCGTGACGTCACGCCAAGACGTCTTGCATTGCTAGAGAATCCAAACAATGGCTTCAGATTCGGAGAATATGCTTTCTTGTTACACATCCAGTTATGAATATATAACTATATTCAGAGCGAGTCTTAAAACGTAAAATATAGCTATATGCGGTGGAAACTTATTAAAATACGCTCAATAGAAGTCATTTGAAGCCATTTTACAAATTATGGACACAACTTGTCCGGAGACGTCGGTTGTCCTTTAAGTACAAGTGACTCAGCACACAAGTTTTTGAAATAAGAGCATCAGCCGACATTTATTTTGTTTTGCCTTGTGATCAAAAATCCAAGATATGGCACGGTGGAAGAAAAAAAACAACTGACTTCACAACAGTTCGTACATAAAAAGGTTCATTTTGGATTAGCTAATTTATCTTGGAATGATTGAACATGGCGGACCTTCGGATAATTGATCGTTACAATGTTTACCAGTGTTTTGAGAAGAGCGTGGTGAAGGAACAAATTCAACTTGTAAGTCAAGACAGATGAATCATACTGCTTTAAGGGTCTTTGACAAGTAGGACTCTTGATTTTTGATCAAGGTCAGGTCAATACTGCTGTAATCAGTAATAATGTAATAGTTTAAGCATTATTCGTGAGTTTTATTTTTTTTCTTTTAAAAGTAACATTTATCATTGCTTGTGAGAACAAGTCTCTTTTAATAAGTATGACTCCATACTGCTGCTGTCACCCTATTGATTAGATGGACCTGAAAACCTGGACTCACCTCCACTTTCCTTTTTTTTCATTTTCCGACCCGTTTCATCCTCAGTACGGTCACAGGGGGTGCTGGAACCTGTCCTAGCCGTCTACGGGCAGTAAGCGGGGGACACCCTGAATTGGTTGCCAGCCAATCGAACAAAAACGGCACCAAGGGAAGCGCGCTAGGGCAGGATGCGTCTGGGGTAAGGCTGCGCCCCTGGAAGTCAAGTCACACAGAAATAAACAACCATGCACGCTCACATTCACACCTAGGGACAATTTGCAGTGTTCAATCAGTCTGCTATGCATGTTTTTGGAATGTGGGACGAAACCAGAGTGCCCGGAAAAAAACTAACGCAGGCCTGGGGAAAAGATACAAATGCCACACAGAAATTGAACCCAGTACCTCTGCACTGAGAAGTCAGCGTGCTAACCAGTTGACTACCGAGCAACCCTATCTATTTTTAATATGCTTTTTCGTTTATATTTTACATTTATTGATATACTTTGTTCTTCTACTTTCTAACTTTCATGGATTTGAGATTTTTTTCATTGAACTACTGTATTTCAAACACAACATAGCAGAATTTGTTTCTGTCGCAAATATAACGGCGAGGGAAAAAACACACTTTCGTCATTGTATTACGTTTTTGTGTGATTTTTATTTCCGACATATTGTCTTGTCTCGATACTCTAGTTTTGATAAAATATACTAAAAGGCACCACTGCACGTGCCAATTTTTTGCCAGTTGTCCACAACCCACTTGTTGAGGACCCCCCGCCCCCACTCGATAAGACAAAATCAAAATTACCTAATTGTACTTTCACAGCATTTAATGTCCCCGTTAAGTAACTATCACTTTGATTATTTTTAATCAAGGGAACCATGTACTGTGTGCATTTAAAGGATTGTACAGGTATTGCACACTTACCCATGAAATGAATGAATTGCCTCATTCAAGCAACACAGTGCAACCACAAAAAATCTTGGCCACCCTAGCAGGTTTGGATGGATGGCCTCACCGGTATAGTGAACAAATATGGATAAAAAATGAGACGCGGTGTGTTGGGCTCGTACATGTAAGACAATATGCGATGTGTAACTAAGGGATCTACAGTACAGTAGTAGAGTTTTACTTCTCCACGAGTGTTATTAGACAGGTTGCAATCGGGCAACCTGTATAGAGTCGAAGAAACACAATAATACAGAGAAACAAGGCAATAGCATCGTGGGGACATTTACACCAAGTTGCTTCATGGTATAAATGCATTTTCTTTCGCTTTATGACAAGATGAAAGTGTATCTAGTGAGAAGCAGGAAACAACGAAGGCAACGGCGTTCGGAGACAAGACATCACGTCCTTACCTGAAAAACACTATGTTCCCTCCCCTTTATATTTTCGTCCGCCCGAATAGTGCGTACCAGGTCGGTCACACGACGATCATAGTCCTCGATGTGATTGAAGTTTCGTACAGCAAATTTCGGAGGTTTCCTGTCTCCGGAGCTTACTTGACTGTGGCCAGATTTGACAATTTTTTTTTCTCCAAGCGAGCTAATCACCACACCCATGAAAGTGGGAACATGGCAACAACCTACGCTGAAGGGGCGTCTGCATTTAAATGTGTGTCGAGGTTTTCCCAAACAACGAAATCACACAATAAATCGGAATTCATCACAGGTATAGATACATTAATAATTTGATTCCAAGCCAAATTCTGGAAGACCAATTCCCAGAATGCAGTAAAATTGCATAAATAATATACGTACACCCTATTGGAAAATGGTACAGTCTGTTAGCTCCCGTGTGAAAAGGGAACAGACCAGGATACAGGAAGCAAATGTTAAATTTACAAAACTAGTAGTTACAACACAAAACAAAACACAGTCAACTTTAAACACAGATTTGTTCAAATACTGACAAGCTACTTAAATCACGGAATCAGAGCTGAAAAAAGTGCGCCACCTTTAATTTACTTTTAATGACACAAATTCCCCCCCCCCCACAAAAATAAACATCCTTAATATGGTCACAATATATGTTTAACAATACAGAACAGTTGTAGTGTGTGGTTTTTGAGCGATAATTACTAAAGTTACCATCTAAAATACCCTCATTACAAGTTGTCACCCAAACAATTCTGGTTCAAAAGATCTAATGTCAGATACTCGTTTTGGACTGTGCTGGGAGACAGCTGTGCAGTCTCAAAGACACATCACGCCTGGGCTGCATCTGGCTCATTGAATAGGATCCCTTTACCTTCGGTTTGGATTAATTTTTAATGGAGCCAATGAAAGGGAGCAGTGGAGTAGGATTTTCCATATCTCTGCACGAGCTATAATCAATCGAAAGAAAATGAAAGTTACCCAGGCCATGGTTTCCTTTCGAAGTAGCATGGGGTCAGATTAAGTAGAATTGAATTAACACCCAGTAGTAGTTAAGGTGTGTCAAACTATTTTGCCTCCAGACACAAAATGAGGATTAGTGAGATACTGTGTTGTGTTGGTTTATTGTTATTCTATCTGGGATTTTTTAATTTCTACAATCATAGTTGTTGATCAATTATGGATTAATATCATGATGGATTCCCAAAAAAACACCAATAAAAAATCCTCCTCCTTCGATATTACTCACCACTAATACCAAGCCTGCGAGTATGCACAGTAGTTAAATCAATGAAGACCAAGTAGAAACCCAAGATTATTGTGCCATGCATGAAGTTGCTGAACACAAGAATGATGTAAAACGTATATAATGCAATAACAGTTTGTCAGTAATTCAATTCTTGCAGCAAAACAGCCTCGCATATTTTCGCAAGAAATCAAAGGATGAGAATAAACTAAATTCTGACTCTTCTGCTTTTCAATTTATTTAGCCCTGGTGAAAAGCAGCTGAATGCTTTAGCCAGCTGAGATTCAGAGACAGTGTCCAAAAAGCTCATCTTTGCCCAATTAGGTCCCCTGGTCCTTTGCTTGGCAACCAAAAGGGGAGGTGGTAGATTCATACTATAAAAATAGAACATCAATCGCTCTAAAGGGCGGGGGTGGGGTGGCATATCAGTTGGGATATAAATAGAATCTGGGAGCATGGACAGGTTACGTTGTACAGTAGCTCAATTGTATTGTCGCCTGCGGCACATAATGTATGTCAGGATTTTGCATCAATGCAAAATCAAGCAGGGTAACAGTGAGGGATTTGAATTTGTGGCAGTTTAATGGCTCTGGATGAAGCAATGTCGACTGACTTTACAACATCCCCTATTTGTGTGACTGTGTTTAGTATACATAGGTAAATTACCTCTTGTATTCTTCATGGTGGTTTGTATGAAGGCAAATTACTATGACATGTGACACAACGAAATTGAATAATGTCCATATGTGTGGTTTACACATTTGTGTTATTATATATAATATTATGTGACAAAAATATGTTTTAATAACACAATTTTTAATAATAAATTCTATTTTTTAATCATTTAAAATCTCTTTAAACATATTTTCAATAATAAAAATACCTGTGTGATTAAGCTAAAATGTGGGAGTTTTTATATAATTCTTTGAAATATTTGCTCTCAAATTCTTTTTGGTTCACATGCGGTGCCAGACCCAAATGACCACCATTTCATACTTTCACTGTATCAAAAGCAATTAAAGGGTGTAGCAACAGCAGGAACTTAAAAGGCTTTATCAGGGCTGTCTTATCCACCAGACATCGCCCGGGGAGGCTGGCCGTTGCCAGGGCAACCCTCACAAATGGCTGCTGACGTCAAGAAGGTAGGAGAAATATCAGGGAGAGCCAGAGCTTCTATGCATAATGGATTATTGAAGAAAAAAAAAACTTCTTGAAGAGAGTGACGTGACTTAAAATATATGTGTTGTGTTCACCTCACAGCTTCTTTCTGAGGTAAATTAAGGCCGACAGTTTAAAGCATTAACTTGTTGGCTGACAAACATACAAAATGAACCATCTTCATTTACACACTGTATGTTGCGCACCATGATATCATCCCTTGAACAAGGGATTTCTCAAGCTTCCAGTAAATGCATAAACGTGTGAACACTGGAGATTTTGTCGAATATGAATGAGCTTACAAAATTGTTATGGGTGTATGGGTGTGCTAGTTTTCATTTAATTTAACTATTGATCTTATTCTAAACTTCAAAGTTAGGGTTTTGAATACTGTTACCAATGTTTTGTTAGACAGTAATGTTTTGGAATATACAACGTGTTTGACAAGACAGTGGTTACATGTACGGTATTATGTTTTTGTAGGAAATTAGACTTAAATCAACTCAAATGTATTTATAACGCACTTTAAAACAGCATTCATTTGATAAAAATCACACCTTTATTCTCATAACATTCTAATGTTTACTTCATCCAGTGTGGCAGCTCTACTCCACAAAATCAAAACGACTTGGAAAACGTGAAGTGTGGTGGGTTGCAGCAAAGCTGTGTTGGGGTCAGGAAGTTATAGTGTTCATGAACACGCTTCATATATGGATGAGCGCAGCAGTGTGAAGGTGGAGGAGAAAACGGGGTGTAGGGCAGTACATGACAAGTGGACCATTGCCTGAGGACATCTAAGTTTACACAGCACTGAGATCATTGTCTTATGCATTCATTGTCATTTACTTCCTTGTTATTGTCGAACACATGCTTCTGATTGCGGAAACAAAAGCTTACCACAACCTGGTTAGACAAAAAAAAAAAATCCTAAATTTAGTCAAGCGAATTCGTCCACACTGCCATTCATTCTGGTTAAGAGATGACAGCTCGCTGTACGTTGTCACCCTTTGAGCTTCTTGTCTAATCTCAGTTCTATTGTTGGCACACGAGAGACTGTCGGAGCAATGGTTTAGTGAAGTGCCCTCATCATTTCTGCGATAATGTCTCTCGTGATGTGGTGGAATTACAAGATTGGAAAACCGGGTGTCGATTGTGGAGTCGGTCGGGGTCACTGTTTGCAGAAGGCCAAAACGTTGCGGCTCAAATTTCTACTGCAGGAAAACATATGATCCATCGGTTGTCTAAATGGGCCCTGTAATTTTCTGGCAACCAGTCCAGGGTACACCCTACCTTTCCTATCGCCGTAATTGAGCTTTAATTAGCCTCACAGGTTACTGAATACAACTGAAATAAAATCTCAGAACACTTAACTCAAAGGTGATACCAGTCGACAATATATCTTTAGGTTATCCAAGCAATCACGCGGTGGTAACTGTGAAGTTCTAGAGTCAAATATGCTTCTGTTTTTCATTTTATCATTCATGTCAAAGCCTTCAAGAATTGTTTCAACTGATGGTCAGCGAAGTGAGCGGTTTTGAGATGAGATATCCTTTAATCATCTCACAGTGGGGAATTTCCAACACTTCTGCTGTCAGAGTTGTAACATTCAACATGATCCAACGTGTGCTGAAGTTTCCAGAAAAGTGAATCACACATATCAGGAACACTTTTGATGGAAACATTGAGCAACGCAGATGTAATAATGTTGTCACCCTCTTCGAAAAGCTCTTGTCGTAGCTGCAACACATTGATGATCTTTTACGACTTAGATCTCTCTGTTAGTTTGAGTTGACATTTCATTGTAGCACAGGTTCAAATCACAGACAAAGACATGATCAGTAAGGACAGATATGGATCCATCTTGTTTATGGTCGAATACAATAATAGGTTCATGCCGGAAACATACTGACTTGGAATGAATATCCCTATCCTGTACAAGAAGCTTTGTATCGAATGCAAGCCCAAACGCATAGCACTGAATGAACAAACAATATTTCGGAGGCTTCCTACCTATTGCAAGAACAGCAAATTAAGTGGATGTTTTCTGTGTAGGTCCTAAACGGCATGGACGTGAAAGAGTGCAGTAATTGTGGTTCTTCCTTTTACCGGCGTTCAGAAGCTTCGGAGAGGAGCAGTACATGGAGAGAGAGGGAGAGACAGAAAGACGGAGCAAAGACGAGCTGGAGTATGAGGCTGCTGTGTGGGAGAGTGAGCATATGGGTGGCACAGAAGATGAGAGATAGTGTTTTTTTATTTATTTTTATTCATTAAAGGTACAGTGCTGTGAAGTTATCCATGCTGTTGCTACTGCAATAACAATTGATTTCAAACAAATTCCATGTCGGGTGGTTGCAGGCAATAGTATTTTTTTCTATGGGAGTGCCAATAACTCAAAGGTTAAGGGAATCACATGTTTTGCTCATAATGGAGGTCAAGGACTGTTAAAAATGAGTACTCCCCAGAGTGATTAAAGAATAAGTTGGCCTTCATTTTAACAGGCACTATGATGCTGGGAGGGAAAGTTCTAAATTGTATTCTGGTCTTTGATTTGTGACATTAGGTGATTGGAATATGAATGTAGATGACTTTATGCATGATGCTTTTCCAATAAGGCAGAGTTAGAAATGTTTTTGCTGTCATGGGTTTCAGTTTATTTGTTTCATTTGAGTCAGGCTATATTCATGCAACAATTCAATTCATTTCTACCATTAACGGTATTTGTGATGAAATGTCTTAACACTTACTTTAGGTTCCTGATCGTGCAGCACGAGATCTAACAGATGCCAATGTGCTGAATAATTTCACTAAATTTGTGCAACTCAGCGCCCTCTTCCCCAATATAACATGGTAACTGAAGTTACATTATTGTATGAAATTGATAACTTTTGATGCATTCTAGAATTAACCACTTGTGTTGAATATACATATTGAAAAATTCAGTGGCGATTGTTTGCTTGGGTTTTCTCTGGTTTCCTTCCGCATTCTAAAACATGCATGGCAGGTTCTTCACTTTACATATGTCACTACCTCACTTTACATACGTCACTGCCTCACTTTCCAGACGACACTACCTCACTTTACATACAGAAATTACAAGTATTGTCTGTTGTCAATTGTATGTCTTTTAGCCACGTTATAAGTGCCTTGCATGTCTTGCACGCTGGGTCCGAGAGGACATTAATTTCATTTGTGCTGTATGTCATGCATATTAGCACGTTTGACAATAAAGCTGACTTTGACTTGACTTTGACTTTGATGGAACATTCTAAATTGTCCCTAGGTGTGAGCATTTATGGTTCTTTGGCTCTGTGTGCCCTGCGATTAGCTGACAATCAGTTAAGGGTGTTTCCTGCTTATTGCCTGAAGACAGCTGGGATAGGCTTCAATACACCCTGCGGCCCTTGTGAGGAAAAGGCGGATCAGAAAATTTCTGCATGGATTTATTTTCTTGTTACGATTTAGAAAATTGCATAAGTGTATTGGACAGATAGCAATGCAACAAAAAAAATGCAGCAGATGACACTGTGTTGGTTAAAAATTCCCTCCCCCATGCCTCTCTCATCATCTTTGTCCTTCGGGGCATTTTCAAAATTTTTGGTTTTGGAATGAACGTTGACTTTTCTTCTCCGTGAGTTTCCCTGTCATTTCTCTGGCAAGTGCATCTGAAATGTTATTTATGAAAATGTCATTTCATATGTGATATTTTATCATAAATCATGCAACAAGTCATTAAATGGTGAGTGTAGTTTTTGCTTTTTTGAATGTTGCTGTGCCGATGACCATTTTGGGTTTGGGAGCCTTTTACTGAGTGAGTTGCCTGTTCTGGAGCCACAAAGGGACATAAGTCTTCTTGTGCCGGTCCCAAGCCCGGATTGCGTCAGGAAGGACATCTGACGTAAAAGCTTGGCCAAAACAGATATGTGGATCAAACCTCTGAAGATGGAGGACACTGATTCGCTGTGGCGACCCCTTGAAGGGAAAAGCCGAAAGGAAAAGAAGATGCAACAAGTGTTTATGTGCGTTGACTGTTCAATTGCGTTTTAGGATATTGTGACGTTAAGAAAACACAACGAAATGCTGATTCAATGTTTTAATTTCAGCAGACATATTGTTTACCAAAAGTTACTGAACTGCACTAAAAGCACAGTACAACGCGGTGAATCATCTGACTGTAAATGATAAGCAACTTAAGGGCAATAATTACAGTGATGACATCCATGTACTGTAGTCCGCTGTAATTAACAATGTAACAGAAATTGATGAATAACATTGTCCATTCCATTGTATCTGCCAAAATTGTTTTTTTTATTTTAAGTATCTGATTCAGGCACATAGCACAACGTGCAAAAGCTTGTCCAAAACGGCAAATCAACCTAATGATAGATTATTTCCACTTTGCAGGGTTTTTTAAGTGTCGATAAACTTGAAGTCTCTGTTTGTCTCGGTGTCTATCACTCTCACCATGGACCTTCATAATTTATGACTATTAGTCAATCTTCATCCAGATGGCCTTTTCTAATTCAACGAAGCAATGACGAGGGATGATGTAATCATATTAATTGCTGCTCAATGCCTAAACTAAATAATCACACCTGTTTTCACTCAAATTTTATTCCCTGTGCAAGAGGAAGATCCTTGCTGTAGTTGATGGTGCAGGTCGAGCGCCTCATGTACTGCTTCCAGGAGTCACTTCCAGACTCTCTGCCTCCTCCCGTGTGCTTCTCCCCACCAAAGGCCCCTCCGATTTCAGCACCGCTTGTTGGAATATTGACATTCACTATGCCACAGTCGGACCCTTTAGGCCCGAGCCAGCGGAAAATCCGGCCAAGATCTTTGGTAAAGATGCTGCTGGACAGGCCCTGCTTCACCTCGTTGTTCCATGCAAATGCCTCCTCTTCAGTTTTGAACTTGAGGACATAGAGAATGGGGACAAAGGTTTCTGTGTGGACAATCGGAGAGTCATGAGCCAGCCCGGTGATGATTGTGGGTTCCACATAGTTTCCAGGACGGTCCATCACGTTTCCTCCACATACGACAGTGCCACCTTGTTGCTTGGCCTTCTCAATTGCGGACAGATACTGCTCCACTGCCTGTTTGGTGTGCAGAGGCCCATACAGAGTGCTGGGATCCCAGGGCTCTCCAATGCGGACCTGCTTATAGGCCTTGGAGACCCTCTCAATCACTGCATCATGGACGCTCTCATGCAGCATCAACCTTCTTGTGGTCGTGCAGCGCTGGCCAGCGGTTCCAACAGATGCAAATACTGCAGAGGGCACCACCAGATTGAGATCGGCATCCTCAAACACGATAATGGCGTTATTCCCGCCGAGTTCCAGCAGCTTGCGGCCGAACCGTTCTTGGATCATCATGCCCACCATCTTGCCAACTTGCGTGCTGCCAGTGAAAGACAACAGATCCACACGCTCGTCTTTGGCCATGGCTGTACCAATATCAGCACCTCCACAGGTCATGGAGCAGATAGCACCTGGCAGGTTGTTCTGCTCAAGCACATCAGCTACAATCTTTGTAACGGCCACACTTGTAAGAGATGTGGTCGGTGCTCCTTTCCAAAGGCAAACATTGCCACACGTAAGAGCGAGGGCATTGTTCCAGCCATAGACGGCCACAGGAAAATTGAAAGCAGTGATGACAC
This sequence comes from Hippocampus bargibanti, assembly GCF_051943395.1. NCBI lineage: Eukaryota > Metazoa > Chordata > Actinopteri > Syngnathiformes > Syngnathidae > Hippocampus > Hippocampus bargibanti. Next base: position 19,912,740 of record NC_142740.1, on the reverse strand, counting down.
CGACAAGACCAACTGGATTCCATTGTTCTATCAGGGCATGGCCTGGCCTTTCTGAAGGCAAGACGGGCCCACCAATCATTCTTGACAAACCGACAGCATAATCACAAATATCAACATATTCCTGAACTTCTCCAACTCCTTCAACGTAGATCTTTCCCATTTCTAAAGACACCAAGCTCCCAAGTGCTTTGATTTTCTTTCTCAGTCCATCTCCAATTTGCCGCACAATCTCCCCTCTTTTTGGAGCAGGAATATCAGCCCACAACTTCCAGGCTTCCTTTGTCTTTTGGACAGTCTCTTCATACTCCACCATCGTAGCTTGGGTTACTCTGGCAATTGGCTCATTGTTGGCGGGGCAGTATGAGGTGATAACCTCCCCACTTCCTTCCCAGTTGCCATTGTAAACACCGGGGTTGTCTTCAGAGAGACCCAGCTCCTTCAGCCATGCATATTTAGGTTGACTAATGAGAAGATTTGACATGGCTGCTGACTGGTGAAGATACAACAATTTATTCTTCAAGAGGAGCCGGCTGTGTCGGGCAATGGTCAAGTTGAGCCAACGCTGCATGAGTACTACAAAGACACAACCAAATCACAACATTTGAACAAATTGCACACGGAAATGAAATTGTTATTGTAATTTTCAGTGCTGTACAACGTGCATTACATACAAAACTTGGGGTCCGACTCATCTGCTTCACTTCCGACTGTTGCTGGCACGACAACATCAGAAACAATAGTTTCTGGTAGCGTTTAGTACTGTAAAAATTGTTTCCCATAACAAACATCGCCCATGAGCTGACTGTATGCGATTGAATCTCTCCTGTCAGAACACAAGTTAACGAAACACGATTGAATCGCTCGTGTGTGATTAATGTGATTTCACAGTGCCTGTGTGTGTTTACGGTGTTGTATGTGAGTGTTTTTCTTCCACTCCGCTTGCGCTTTTTTCGAATGGCGAGTGTCGGAACAGACCATGATGATAATAATAATACATTTCATTTATAAGCGATGAGTTTCTCTTTCGGTTAGCACGCCGAGAAAACATGGGGTAATGCATGTTTTTTTAAAACCCGGCTCAGGAATTCCCAGTTGACAGAGGTTCGCAAGTGGTAGGAAAGATTTCTTATTGACACTTTGTCGCTCCCTTTCTCTCTCTTCATCTCCCCCTCCCTGTGCTCGGCAACTTCAAGTAACTGTGCCATCTGGCATTGAAATGCTTGTCATTACAAGTTCAAATGAAATGAATGTAGTCATTCACATCAAACTCCAGTTGTGTTCCAACCGTCGGCTGCCTGGATTAAAAAGACCAACGAGCCAGATGTGGCGCGTCGTTTACCCACGTTTGATTTAAAAAACGAATCGCTATAAAAATAATGTGAAACAGTCTGAGTTATTCTATAATTTTCTAGTTGCACACATGTTAACCTTGTGAATAAAACATTTGTCACAAGGTGTAGTAATACTAATGTTATCTGTCAGTCTAACTAACAAAGACATGTGGTAATTTCTTGGTCGTAGATTCCAGTCCTTTTGGGGTTGAAAAGCGGACGTCAAGCCATATGGACACTATAAATAGTATATGATAATACTACATAGTATAGTACTATAAATTGGAATGCATTCGCCGATATTCAAACTCCAAATGCTGTACTGCACATTGATTTGTTGCATATCACTTTCTACAAGTGTCACGGTTGCCCTGAGAAAATTGACACGTAATCGAATTGACCCATGTCTCAAGGTTTTGAATTCAATTGTCAATGATTGGCACTGTCGCATAGCTTTTACGTAGAAACTCTTTGTTTACCCATAGATGTAAAACACATTTTTCCTTTTAAGAAATAGATTGCATGTTTTTCACTTACTTTCTTGTGCGAAGGACCACGTTCACTTGAGAGCGAGTCGCAGTGTCGTCCCTTGAATTGTTCGTCAACCCCCGCCCCCTTGCTCTGTTTTCTGATTGGACAGCCACCGTGACGTAGGGTGGCGCTCGCTTCGTTACGGTTTGATGCTAACGACTTCACCCCAATCCTTTGTTGTGATTAGCCGTCTACCGTTTGTGATTGTGCAAAAATCGGACGGATTATTGCGAAAACGCTCTGCTGTGAACATTCCCATCATGAGTGGTGGAGTGTACGGTGGTGGTGAGTGGCATTTACAGTTCACAGAAAGGAATCGCTTTCCAGTGTTGTCCCAGCCTTGTGCATAGCTGGCTAACTGCGCTAGCCATGCTACCGGTTAGCTCTATGGCTGGAATAAACTATATATAATATATTTATTACACCGTACCTTATCCACATCAATAATCAATTGTGTTCACACCTACGTAGTATATGCAAAGCGTTTATGTAGTAGCACCACGCAGTTCAGTTTTCTTCAATTGTTCAGTCAGCGCCACGAAATGAATGAAAGTGGGCAGGAAACAGAAAGCTTGTAATACAATGCAAGTAATTATTAACTGGACCATGTGTTAGCGAATTTTACGACTATACAGTATATTATTACTATAATGTTTTGCCAGTTTCAATCTGCGTGATCAAAATATTCCATTATAACGCCTTCATAACACCTTTGTGAAAATTGCCAGCTTCGTGCTGCGTTGCTTGGACTCTAGTGAGTAGCAGTTTATAACGACAAGAGCGTACTGTATTGGCATCATCTGAGACAACGGAAAAATAGCGAGTATTTTTATTTCATACCAATGTTTCTCTATGGTCATTTCAGAAGCCGCTTGTGTTGTCTTAAAATGTTAAATTATTATGTCGATCTTTATAGGATTGAAAGCTTGACTCGAATGTGCGAATTAATCAACTGCCAGTTTGTGATGGTAATACAGCAGTGAGTTTGACATGCAGCGTCTATAGTCTATACAATAAATAACAATATGCTTGAATTTCATAAAGACGTGTAACTTTGCTGCTATGAAATGTAAATTTCTCCACTGCGAGACTAATAAAGGCAAATCCAATCCAATCCAACAATGGCTTCAGTTCCCACGCAGCAATGGTATTTATGTTAGTTTAACAAATTGATTATCACTACATACATTTGAACACATTAGGGTAAAGAAATTAGAGATTCTGGAAGGAAATTTGTATTGTGTTTTCTCCAGATGAGGTCGGAGCTTTGGTGTTCGACATTGGCTCATACACAGTGAGAGCTGGCTATGCAGGAGAAGATTGTCCCAAGGTAAGAGGAACTCTCAAATAACCAGATTCAACGTCTATTTTCTCCCCTCTTTGCGTCTTCATCATTTCTCTGGGTCTGTTGATGAAATGATGTCTGTCACCCTCGAGACAGACTTCATACGTAAATCGAGTTCAGATTATTGTGGAAAAGTGCTTGTTTTTCATATACTGTACAATATGCAAATATTAACTGAAAAGAGTTACTCTCTTTTTCCTGGGATGGTGCAGGGTCAAGAAACATCTTCGACAATGTGGTTGAACAGAATAAAAATCTCCTTGTCACCCTTAATTGTATTTAGTTATTATCATTGTATGTATTCTTTGTTGTGCTCCCATCGTTTTACGTGCCCCACACATACGTGCCGATAGCAGACAAATTGTAGCTAAAATAACAACACACGTGAAAATTTTGGAAAGACTAATGGGTAATTGCATGTTGTAATGGTAGTTTGGTAGCTCGTCCCCAAAATGATGGCTAAACCGGGAGGGTGGAAAAGAGTCTTACAATAAATCTCAGCAATTCAGTACTTAATTGTCTGGAAGTGTTTGCACATTTTCAAAACGTCTGTTCTAAAATAACGAGTTCAGAAAAAAAAATATACATGTCGTTATGATATCTTTCCATTCTGAGTAGTGTTTGGAGTATTGTTTTTATTCTGCATTTTTGCACGTTTAAATGTACTCATTACTACATTCTCAGCACAGGGTTAATGTTTCAACTATGCCGAATGCTGTATGGGTTACAATAATAAACAAAGGTATGTTTTGGAAATAAAAAACCCACCTCATTTTTATGAAAACTTAAGCCCACTCTGGTACTGTATTTTGATGATTGTCACAATGGTGTTACCTGTTGTAAAAGCTTTGATGATCACTGTCGTTTAATGGGATATCTTTTTTAATTTGATGTTGGCATGATGACATACTACTTTATGATAGCACAATGTACAGGTAAATATATGCTCCTGTATTTGCCACCGGCAAATTATTATATTTATCATATTTTGATATAATAGATCACAAAATGTGTTTAAAAAGTGAAATAAATTCAAAATAAAAGAAATCAATGCTTGGATCTTTTAGTGACAAGGAAACCACTGATCTGTTCAAAATCAAATATAATTCACCCAATAAATAATCAGGGAAAGCCATAATCTCATTTTTAAATTTAAATATACAGTATATCATTTTTAGTAAAAAAATCTGATTTCTTAATTGTGACAAATGGCCAATGTCATAACACACCTCATAAATTGCATTTTCTGTGTAGTTCTATCTCTTGTTTCTATTTATAATTGTATTTTATTTATTGTATTCTATTTGTAATTTTATTTTATTTATTATAGTATCTATGCTTGTCTGTGACTAAAGTGTCCTTGAGAGCTTTGAAAGGGGCTTAAAATAAAATGTATTATTACTATAAATAGCATGTAATTTTGGACGGTTTAAACTCTTAAAGGACAACCGACATCGCCGCACAAGTTGTGTCCATAATTTGTAAAATGGCTTCAAATGACTTCTACTGAGTGTATTTTACAAAGATTCCATCGCATATAGCTATATTTTACGTTTTAAGACTCACGCTGAACATTCAGGAAGTCTTGTTTTTGAGTTAGTGACGAGTCCTCACGTTACGTCATGAAAGGACCCCCCCCTCCCCCCGACCGACAAAAAGACACATTGTAGCAGTCCTTCAATGTATTTTGCTGTACTGTTTATCTGAAAACCTTTATGTTACATCCAAAAGCCGCCAGCAGAGGGAGTCCAAGCTCCATGAAAGGAATCTATCAGCCTGTGGAAACGGGCTGATTCATTCCTTACGGGAGCTGGTCGCCATTTTTGGGCGCCATTTTCCCTGCCCGTTTGCCTCAAAATCTCATCTCATTTTCCGTACCGCTTATTCCTCATTAGGGTCGCGGGGGTTGCTGGAGCCTATCTCAGCTGTCTTCGGGCACGAGGTGGAGGACACCCTGAATTGGTTGCCGGCCAATTGCACGGCACACAAAGACATACAACAGTCACTCTCACACTCACACCTAGGGACAATTTGGAGTGGTCAATCTGCCTGCCATGCATGTTTTTGGAGTGTGGGAGGAAACCGGACGACCCGGAGAAAACCCACGCGGGTCCGGGGAGAACATGCAAACTGCACACAGAGAGGCCGGACCGAGACGCGAACCGGCGACCTCTGCACTGTGAAGCCGGTGTGCTAACCACTCGACTACTGGGCCGCCCCTGCCTCAAAATGACACGGAATAAATTATTTAATCGATTGCAAATATGTATGCTTTCCTCTTCAGAACTATTTGAATCATATTCATAACTGGATGTGTAACAAAAAAAGCATATTATCCGAATCTGAAGCCATTGTTTTTATACTCCAGCAATGCAAGACGTCTTGGCGTGACGTCACGAACTGGGGGCGGGACTTTCTGCAAATGCCCAATTCGCAGCTCAATTTTTTTGTAGATTTTGGACACTTTAAGTCATTTTTATTGATGTTTTGCATTTGAATAGAAATATCATACTGCGTGTTTTGGGTATTTTAGATGCTATAAAACGTTTTTCTGGTGTCAGTTAAAAAACAAAAAAAGTGACGTCGGTTGTCCTTTAAACTTAATCACAGTTGAAGAAAATAAATATATAACAAAATGGTCAGGACAAAAAAAACAACTAGCTGAAAACATTTCAGACTTTTTTCCCGTTACAAGTCAGTGCTGTTAATAAAAAACACATAAAAAACAGTTACCTGAGAAACAGTGACAAGAAAATCTACCTCTGACAGGCAATGTGAAATAAGCTAGTTCTTTCGGCAGTAAACTGAAATCTTGAAAGCCAACAGACTTAATGCTCCTTTTTCTTTTAAAAGGCCGATTTCCCCACGGTGATTGGTGTCACCCTCGACCGAGATGATGGTACCACTCCCATGGAGACGGATGGCGACAAAGGCAAGCAGAGTGGCACAACTTATTACATCGACACCAACCAGCTGAGGGTCCCGAGGGAGAGCATGGAGGTTATGTCTCCTCTCAAGAACGGCATGAGTGAGTATTTGTGTGTCTCACCTTTTTCCTATCCTAAAGTACAATGGAAGCTGGCTTTACAAGTTCAGGGTTTATGATCTGCCATGTGGCAATGTGTCTTCATCGCCTGGTCCCTATTGCAGATGTGTGATATGACATAAATCCTACACCAATAAATTCAATTATAGAGCCCACAAATGTAAAGTATGCCAGCACAGCTGATGATGTTCATCAGGATGAGGACCCGTGGAGACAAAATTATTTCAAGGCCATTGTGACACCAATCTTAATTGCAGCAAAGCGTCAATGTGAGACACAACTTTCCTTAGAGAGCTGGCCCGGAACCTGGGTGCACATAGATGAAATTACTGTCTATAAAAACTCACCATTGGTCCAGTTTGATGAAACTGACCTGGTGGTGATGATGAAACAATCATGCTTTTTGTTCAGGTGACACACAAAGGCAATTAGACCTATAACGCATACATGTTAAAGAAATTATTTTATTTATGCTTTGGAAGGTAATTTTATGAGTAGTCTACATGTGAAGAGTGTCAATGTTTTTACAAGCGGCCACATTGCCTTGTGGTTATGGTTGGCCTGAAAGGATTGGTCATAGTATATCATGAAAGGGATAAAAAAAAATCACGGCTGGATATCTGTCATGTCATGTCTTCCTGGCGTATTTGATACGAGTCCCAAGTCCTACCTGCAACCTTTAGTTTTGCCCATGAGGGGCAATATCACTGATTTGTTTGTTTTTGTAAATCTCGAAAGAATTACGAAAATAAATATAAAATAGTACATTAGAACCGTGAAATGTGCTTACATTAACCTATCAAAAATAGTGAGAACACTTTTAGATAAGATAAGAAAAATAATCAAAACAAACTCTTAAATCTCAGTGCTGTAAAATTAGAATAAAAAGACACTGATCGTAATTACTAAATAGCAAGTGAATAATGAATTAATCACAATTAATGTGATCATTTAACACGTCTAAAAAGAATTTTGTTAGCCACATAAAAATGAGTCCCAGACCCATGTTTTTTTATGTAGTATTCATCTTGCTTGTGGGTTTTTTTCTTATGCCTCACTCGTAGTTGAAGACTGGGACAGTTTCCAAGCGATTTTGGATCACACATACAGGATGCACTTCAAGTCAGAACCAAGCCTGCATCCAGTCCTGATGTCTGAAGCATCAGTGAGTTACTGTCTCTGCGAGTTAGAATTTATTTTGAGTGCATATGGCATTTTTTTTACTCTTGTTAAATTATGTGTTTTGTATTTACAGTGGAACACACGGGCAAAACGAGAGAAGCTGACCGAACTGATGTTTGAGCACTACAACATACCCGCTTTCTTTCTTTGCAAATCAGCTGTGCTGTCTGCGTATCCTTTGTGCCTTTTTAAATAGTACTACTCCATAATACAAGCAGCAACATGGATAAGGGATTATCATGTCTGCATTACAATTCAAAATTTGGCTTGGGTCGTCCGATGTGAAGGTTGCATGTTTTGTTTGTGTGGGGATTGTTTGGGTAGATCCCACCCCCATATTACAAAAACAGAGATGTTAGGTTCAAGAAATTACAGAACATTTGACAATAAAGTTGTACTTCATTGAAGAATCTAAATTCTCCTGAGTGGTGAATGGTTGTTACTCACTGTGAAGCTTGTGATTTGGAGACAACCAGGCGATAATGGAGTCTTGCCCAAAGCCTGCTGGGATAGACTCCAAGCGCTACAGAAAATGGATCTTCCATAATGTCCATATGCATGTTATACATTCATTTCTATGATTCCTTTACTTGGAGAAGCTTCGCCAATGGGCGATCTACAGGTTTGGTCCTCGACAGCGGGGCGACACACACCACAGCCATACCGGTGCATGACGGCTACGTCCTGCAGCAAGGTAATAATTGTTCCTTGTTACTTACGTATATTATTTGATTAAGTTTAACCTGCAAACATGGGAAATGTGAATGGAAACAATGACCAAACCTCATATGATTTCCTTCTTTGTTTTTCTATGGGTTTTATTGTCTTAATGCTGCATGGTCATCACCAATTGGAAGTGTCATTCCGCCGCAATCAGACCGATCTGAATTAATGTTTGGAATGTCTCCCGAGCTTTGACATGGTTTCGTTTGTATACGCGCAAACTATTTAATTAACTGTAGGCCTATAATAGCATTTGGTAAAATGAATAGAATAGATGGAATTGATAGTTCATTAATTTTACTCAGCGGGTAGTTTGTTGTAATAGTGGTTCGGACATCTGCAACACAATACTTAGGATCTGGGTTGGATTCTCAGATTGGGCTACCTTTAAGCGGTTTGCATGTTGAGCTGGGGTTGTGTAGGTTTTATTTCCCGCTTTGTCACATATTTCAGAATCACAAAGCCTTTAATAGTCCCACAATGGGGAAATTTGCAAGAAATACTTTCAAGAAAGTATTTCTATGGCTCATTTTCCCAGAAGGTTTTGGTCCAAGCCCTATTTGTATTCTTTTTTTTTTTTTTTTTTTGGGGGGGGGGGGGTTGCATTTGTCTTTGGAAGTTCTGCCATGTATGTTCTGAGAAAGTGACTGCAAGTTGTGTTTGTTGTATGGCACAGGCATCGTCAAGTCGCCCCTGGCTGGAGACTTTATGAGCATGCAATGTCGAGAACTCTTCCAAGAGTTGAATGTTGAAATAATTCCACCCTATATGATTTCATCAAAGGTGAGACACATTTAATCATTCATATTGAGTATGATGCATTTGAAGTGTGGAATTGTAATTATTGGACAAACAATTGACTCTGTATTCTGCTGCTCACATGTCCATGTTTCTAACATACATTTTTGCTGATGGTATTTTATTCGCATTTGGATAACAAATATTTCTATTTAAACAGCTTCTTCCCCCAAGCCCTTAACTCTTTGAACTCTTTCAACAGTAGCCAAAATGGAACTGTATAGTGCCACTTAGCAGTTTTTTTTGACAACGATACTAGTGCAGCGTGTTCTACCGGAAACAAATTCCTTGTGTGTCCTACATACTTGGCAATAAAGATGATTCTGATTCTGATTCTAATCACTTGTTTTTTTTAGGGAGGGGTCATTTGAATTGCACAATCTTAAGTAGGAATTCACATTGCTATTTTTCATGCCAGGATCCAGTGCGTGAGGGATCGCAGGCCAGCTGGAAGAAAAAGGAGAAACTACCTCAAGTAACTCGCTCGTGGCACAATTACATGTGCAATGTGAGTAGTAGCTGTTAGCCTTAGCAGCCCACTTGATACTAAAATATGTATTAATACAAGATGTTTCCGTTTTCCTCTTACAGTGTGTCATCCAAGACTTCCAGGCTTCTGTGCTGCAGGTGTCTGATTCGCCATATGACGAACAGTAAGAACGCCCAATCCTTCATTTTCATGCTAAAACGCACCCAAGAAAATTCAAACAAGAAGAATGAATTGAATCCCCTTCCTTCAGGGTTGCTGCCCAGATGCCCACAGTGCACTATGAGCTGCCCAATGGCTACAACTGTGATTTTGGGGCAGAGAGGTTGAAAATACCAGAGGGCCTTTTTGATCCTTCTAACGCCAAGGTCGGCGCTACATCATTTTATATAACATGGACTATGTACATCAATGAACATCAGACGCAATGCTTTAAAATGTTTGTGCTGTGTTTGGAAACATTCACAATGTCTCATGATCTGGTGTCAGGGCTTGTCTGGAAACACGATGTTAGGAGTTGGCCACGTGGTGACAACCAGTGTGGGAATGTGCGACATTGACATTCGGCCGGTGAGTAAACAGTCGTGGCCTCAGCGTTATGTTTATTGGTGCCCAAAACACTTTAGATAATGTTTGAAGTCAGCAATCATCGTCTTAGGCAGATCTTAAGTCATTATATTAATATATCAATATATTATTATATTAGTCATTATAAGTGCCTTGCATGCTGGGTCCGAGAGGACAGTAATTTCATCTGTGCTGTATGTCATGCATATTAGCATGTTTGACAATAAAGCTGACTTTGACTTTGATCTTTGTCTTGTTTCTTAGGGTCTGTATGGCAGCGTAGTGGTGACGGGAGGAAACACACTGATTCAGGGCTTCACTGACCGCCTCAACAGAGAATTGTCCCAGAAAACGCCGCCAGTGTGTGCTCAGCAACTGCATATTATTGCGTGAGAGGGGCTGGAGGTACATGGACTTCATGTTTGTTTTTTATTTTACAGAGTATGCGACTGAAGCTTATTGCCAACAACACCACAGTTGAGCGCAGGTTTAGCGCGTGGATCGGAGGCTCCATTCTAGCATCACTTGTAAGAACTCCCAGAAGTGCTGTTGACATGTTATCGGAGTAAACGCATACATGATTTCCTTCTCTTGCAGGGAACTTTTCAGCAAATGTGGATCTCCAAACAAGAGTATGAGGAAGGAGGGAAGCAGTGCGTGGACAGAAAGTGCCCTTGATTTATGTAAAACCAACAAATAAATCTCATTTTGTATTATTTTTTAAGCTGTTTGTCACCGTGTTTGTGGATGTGTTGTAGCAACATACACACTCACAATTTTGTCTAATATTTTGTTGAACTGAGATTAAATTTCTTTGCCACCATGTTCAGTCTGGTGCTTTATCTTTGGATGACAAATGGTTGACAGAAAACTCACAGTAACTAAATCCAACTCCTTTTTGGAAGCCAATTACAGCAAACCTGGCTCCCATAGTGCATAAATGTTTTTTTTCCTGTGTGAATGTTCACTCTGAATAATAAAGTGAGAATTTTGTCTAAACTTGGAATTGATGTGACAGTCCGTGGTGCATAAACCTTTGTATACAAAGAAATCATTGACAAAGACCCCGTTGCCTCAATTTGAGTATCAACTCATAATAAAAATATTTAATTGCTTAATGTTCAATGGCTCCATCTTATTGTGACATGATCTTAAAATTGCATGTGAAGAAGTCAAATATGCGTTCTAAGGTAATAGTATACACACACACGCGAGTTGTGTCTTCATTTTTTATCTTCAATGATGCAGGTGACAGTGACTCGTATTGGACAAGAATAACTGAAGATTTTTACGAAGCCGGAACCTTCATCTTGGGGAATCTTTCTTGAAGTTTGGCCAGCTTCTGCTTTTCCATGTTTGATTTCCTGCTCTTGTCCCTTAAGTACTTCTCAATGCGTAACCTGCAAAACGGGGAGCACAAAGATGCGGGGCATTTAATGTAAAATGTACCATTTTACAAGAAATCATGAATCTGTACCATATCCTACCTGATATGCGGTTCAACGAACTTGGGTGTGTAAAACTTCTTTCTCTTGTATTTTCTATTCATATACCAAGGAATGGCATATTCTTTGAATCGATACCTAGATACCCAGAACACAGAAGGGGAAGTAGGGGGTCGCAAAAGAGTTAACTTGTGTAAAGAAGAGGAGAATTTTGCTGGACTGCATGTCTGGTCATTTTCAGTCATTAGCCTTTTTATCTACACTTGAGTCATATTCAAGGGTTGGTGACAGTGTCATTTTGCGAGTGGTGAACAATTTTCAGTGAGAATGCCACAAAAATTTTTGTAATTTCCTATATATGCCAAAATATGGATATTTTTTACAATGACAACTACATGAATTTCACTGGTTGAGAGATAAAAAGGCTAGGTTGTCACAAATATGTAGGTTGGATTGTGTATATATTGACTCATCACGCATTGACTGTGTAGCATAGGGATGATGTGCTCAGGAAAAGATTGATGCAATGTCATGCAATTCATAAGGGCTGAGATCATCAATATACTGCAAATGAATAGGCCAAGTCTGTTATTTTTCTTTCTTTTTTTTTGGAGGTGGGCGTTAAAAGTGACTTAATAATAGATGTCTAGAAAATAAATCACCAACAGGCCAATGACAAACCGCAAATATTACTGAACATACAATTTACTTCAGCGTGGACTTGATAAAAAATTATATATGAACGTGATTACAGTATGTACTTTTTTCTGGAAATCTTTGGCCGTACTTTGAAACACAAGCTCTCACCAATAGACAAATCCAAATATGTTTTTCCTCCAGGCCCCTGGTCTTCCCTTCTCCTGGCCTGTTTGGAGCAGACGCAGCGAAGTCTCTCTTTCAGTCACCACAGTCTCCAACCTGATCATTGACCGCTCAATCTAGGAGAAAGTTAAAAAAACATGTCATGGAAAAAAAGAGAGCCTGGAGCATTGACCAATGTTCCTGGAAGTAATTCAAGTGTGATAACAACCTTCCGTAGTCTCTCTGGACTTGGCATTTGAACCCTTTGCCTTTTTGCTTCCTGCTCCAATGTGAGCAGCATGTTCCTTTCCTTCAACAACACATACCTGACAAAAGAAAGAAATACTGGCCCCCTCTGCCAAAAAATGCAAATTGAGACAAAATGTAAACTACTGTATATAACGTTACCAGAGTTTGTGCAAGTCTTCGTTGCTCTTTGTTCTCAGCTGGTTGGCCTTCCACGGTGCGCCTGTGATACAATAACCCCCCCAAACCCAGTAAAAAGAATGACGATGAATATCAACTGTTTACCATGTGTTTGTTGGTTTTTTTCTATTACCTGATTTCACCTTGCTCTCTCCCCAATTCTCTGGGAGGTCAAAGAACTCACTCAGTCCGCTTCTGTGAACACTTGTGTGAAAGGCATGACACTGAACTAGAGAGGTGCAGCGACTGGACCAGCACTGGACAATAATCGGCAACTTGCCCCTAGAAGGAAGGGGGTGGGCATGTTTAGTTTTTCCTCTCTCATATGTCTGATTCTGGTGTAATAATAATACATTTCGTCGAGAAGCGCCTTTCAAAACTACGCAGAACACATGAATGAGTGTCGATTGCTGGTGAAGCCAGTTTCCTCAAGAAATGTCAATGATGCTGCACCCCGATAATGAAACATAAGCATTTGATTTAATCTACACATTTAACAGTATTGATAACTTCAACATGCCATGTGTTTTGTGATCAGGGGGAAAAAATCTTGGGTTACTGAAAGGTGATAATGAAGTAACCCAAATTGGTAAATATACAACCGATTCTTACCTGCAAAAATAAGGATTGCGATTTGTAAAACTTGCAGGATATCGTTGAATATTTATGCGTGAGGATATTCGACAAGCATTCTGCAGCTGTTTGCAAAGATTGAAGACGCGTCCGGCTGAAGAGGACGTCGCCATTTTTACAACATATCGGTCGCCTTCAGATTACCCAGCATGCATTTCCGTACGATAATATTTTAAGACATATTGTATTTATAGGTAAATGACAATAAATATAATAACAACTAAAATTATACTTTTAAAAACAATTTAAAATACATTTAAAACTTAGAAAATTTGGTCACAACGTGGGATTTCAACCCTTCCTAATTATGGCGGCTTGGTCTTCAACATCTCTCAACAGCGAATCACAGCGTGTTTTGTTGAGGCGTCATTCCACAGTAGATATGGTGGGTATGAGTCTACTCAGGTCTGCTGCTGGTCTCGCAGCCAAACTGAATCCGCTAAAACCTGGAAATGCTGCGACAAATGTACTTGCTCGAACAATACCACGGACGGAAAAAGGTGTGTAATACCACGATTTAGGCAACCGTTGGCATTTTTGTGAAAGGAACTTGTCGTTTCTTCTTGTGACCTTGCGAAAGGTTTTGTTAGCATGCTATTAATAGCTAGCTTGTAGTGCAGTCAATATGAAATGATATTTTGAATATACTGAATCTTTGTTACATAAATAAATGAACCTTAACATTTTTGTGACATAATTCATATCCACGTTTTTCTAAATCTGGAAAACTCTTAAAAATCTAACTTGATTAATCGTCATTATGTCAGTAAGAGTTTTTCATCTGAAACCAAAATAAATTAAAACAGGAAATTGTCTGAGCTCACTTTAAATATTCTCCCAGATCTGCTGCTTTTCTATCTCGTGCTTGTCTTCAATTAAGTTATTCCTCGGCTGGAGCCTACACAATCTGATCTAACAGGGCATACATCTTGGCCTGATCGTTCAATGTGGAAAGCAGTCTCAGAAACTTAATGTTCATCCACAAGCCAAACAAAGCGGCAGGAGCAGATATTGAAACGTTGAGACTCAGAACACTGAAGCACTTAATAACCTGCCTCTTTTCACACAGTATATTAAGCAATGACTGTAGGTCGATATTAATTACGTACTTAAACTTTGGTGTTTTTCAGTGGCTGTCCGTTGGGGTCATGGAAAGAACATGTTTGTCATCAAACCAACTGAGTACTACGACAAGAGATTTCTGCGTCTGTTGGTGAGTCTTTTATGTAATTTTCACCATTTAAAAGGTGTACTGTATTATGAAATATCCCTCACATTCTTGTATCAAAATACACACAGAGAAGGTAGATTCACAGTACACTTAATACCCATTTTGATTACCATGAGGAACAGAGCCAGAGTGTTGGACAAAACAAGTGTTAACTACTACATAGTGTTGTCAAATTGGCACATTTCGATTCCTAAGAGGAGGTTTATGGATGTTGTCAAAGAGGACATTAAGGTAGCTGGTGTGAGAGAAGAGGATGCACAAAACAGTATTAGATTAGATTAGATTAGAGATTAGATTGCATTAGATTAGATTAGATGAGCCTTTATTTGTTTCCGAGTGGAGATATTTATATTTCACAGCAAAAACAAAATCCAGGAGCTGCTGTCAAGGACACTGATTGAGGACACTGATTCACTGTGGTGACCCTTGAAGGGAAAAGCCGAAAGGAAAAGAATAAGATTCACACAGAAAGCCACAACTGAATTTTTTTTCTCTTCTACTACATAGAAATACTATTTCCTGCTGACTGGTATTCCAGTGGCTATATTTGTCACATCTGTGAATCTCTTTATTGGTGAGTGAACCGATACATTGAATTCAACCAAACTTTCATTCTGGAGTACACGATTGTGTGATTGTGTTCTACAGGTGAAGCGGAGCTGGTAGAAACCCCTGAGGGTTATGAACCTGAGCACTGGGAATACTACAAGGTCGGTAGCTGCTTCCCTAAAATAATTAATTGTGGCGGTCTTGAATTGCTATAATATGTGGATGAAAATAATACCTGTAATAAATGATCAGGTAATCGATGTTATAATTGATTTTTAATATATTTGATTGTCTGACTCATATGATAAAATATTGAATAGGAATAAGTAATAATAGCAGGGGGAATGCTTTAAAACATAATGAATGAGTAATATTTTTCAACAGTAGCCAAAATGGAACTGTATAGTGCCACTTAGCATTTTTTTTTTTTTTTGACAACGATACTAGTGCAGCGTGTTCTACCGGAAACAAATTCCTTGTGTGTTCTACATACTTGGCAATAAAGATGATTCTGATTCTGATTCTGATATATTTGTGACACAGCAAATTATTGTCAGTCACAAGAGCTTCTGGGTGATTATCGTTATTTCATTATCATTGTCTGTGAATTCACTTGTTCGTGTAATAACTCTGGGACTCATTATCCGTTATTTGCTAAAAAAAATGCTTCCTGCATTTTGGAGTTCTTTGCTTTTCCTGCAATGCCTGAATCTACCGCAAGATGGCACGAAAACGCTGCTAGTAGGAACACATGACATGATCGGGTCATTGCATTTGCATTAGGTAATCTCTAAACCACCTATGTTTAATGTTACTATATGTTTGATATTACGTAATCTGGGATCCTATCTTGTGTTATAGTTATGCTTTAAAGGAAAACTGACGTCTCTGGACAAGTTGTGTCCATAATTTGTAAAATCGCTTCAAATGACTTCTACTGAGCGTATTTTATAAAGATTCCACATCATATAGCTATATTATACGTTTTAAGACTCGTGCTGAATATTCCGGAAGTCTTGTTTTTGAGTTGGTGATGCATCCTCACCCTACGTCACTGAAGGAACGCCCCTAACCGAGAACTGACATACCTTGCAACACCTCAATGTATTTTGCGGTACTTTGTTTG
Source organism: Hippocampus bargibanti (assembly GCF_051943395.1). Lineage (NCBI taxonomy): Eukaryota > Metazoa > Chordata > Actinopteri > Syngnathiformes > Syngnathidae > Hippocampus > Hippocampus bargibanti. Next base: position 19,896,519 of record NC_142740.1, on the reverse strand, counting down.
GTCTGAAAACTTTGTGTTGATCCGTGTTGATGGCGAAATTAAAAGGAAAACACAAAAATAACGCGATAGTGAATCGTTGTGTGTTGCATCAAGACTTCTACAGTGTATTTGACATTCGCTGACAAAACGTCTCAGGAAACAATTTCCACTGAGCATTGTCGCCCTCTTCTGCCTTTTTTGGGGTACTGTGAGTACTAAAGAGTTTGTCACTACATTTCTCTCCAGATGCATCAAAATGACCGGAATAAATTATTTAATCGATTGCAAACATGTATGCTTTCCTCTTCAGACCTATTTGAATCATATTCATAACTGGATGAGTAACAAGAAAGCATCATTTCCGAATCTGAAGCCATTGTTTTGATTTTAGAGCAAGGCAAGACGTCTTGGCATGACACCACGAACAAGGGGGCGGGACCTGAAACTGGCCACTTCCGGTTTCAAATTGAAGTACTTTTTAGACACTTTAAGTAATTTTTCTTGGTGTTTTGCATTTGAGTAAAAATATCATTCTGCGTGTTTTGGGCATTTTAGATGCTATGAAACGTTTTTGTGATGTCAGTTAGGAAACAAAAAAGTGATGTTTGTTGTCCTTTAAGCAATCTATATTGGCAATTAATGACAACAAAATCATGGGGATTTGCCAGTTGAATGTAGATTTTTGTTATTTGTGGCAGGGATCTGTCACTGTAGTTACTGTTATTCTTCAACATATTGTAACAGAATGCTGTATTGCAGTGTTTTTCAAACACTGTAGGATAATGTCAGATGTGTCATGGGAAATTATACAATATGGATTGGATGCCTGTGCAGTCAATCGCCTGGAAGAGTAGTGCTCTTGCATGTAGTGCTGTTCCATAACGGTAAAGAGCAGCAGCAGCTCGGACATTGCTTTATGCTTTGAGACAAGCGACATTTCAGGTGGGAGGCAGTACAATGAAAGGTATTTTTCATCTATATTTATGTTTACTGGCGATGCAACAGCACCAATGTTCCCTCTCAGCTCTACAACTGTGCACTGGTCGCACACTCTCAGCGCACAAGAAAACCTATCCAGCCTATTTATTTTTCAACTGAGAAAGGTTTGCTCTGCAAAACACGGATGTGCTCACATATGATGTGAGCACATTTTGGGATGGAAAAAAATATGGATGAAATGGGAGCTGTACGACCGTAAGCGACACAGAATAGTTGTTGGAATGATGTTGGAATTATACAAAAACTCAACATGGGGAAAGGGGTTGGTACCGTATTCCATATCTACATATTTGGCCAATAAAGATGATTCTGATTGTGAAAGCGCAAACGACTGGAAGAAAAAGAACCGGCTGTCACACAAAACAAAAATCCCACCCTGAGCAAGTTAAAGTGCTAATTGATTATATTTTATTTGCCATGAAAACAAATACACCAAATAGTGGATTGGTGTTCGTTTGATTCCTATTCAATATCATTGTGTTAATTTGCAATGTTTCAAAAAACCTTTTTGTAACAATATAACACCGACTTGGTAAAATATATATATATTTTTTTCACGTTTCAGGTACTTGTGTGCTGCGGGTTTTTTTTTTTTTTTCAATGAACGAAATATGCCATGACTCCAAAAAATATGGAAAAAAAACCCACTGCTGCCATGATCAATTCAACTGATATGTCATGTAAACCAGTGGTCCCCAACCTTTTTTGCGCCACGGACCGGTTTAATGTCAGACAATATTTCCACGGACCGGCTGATTATTTTTCACTCATTTTGCTTGTTTACGGTGGGCTAATTTTAGCAGTATGTATCACGTGACCTAGACAAGCGTCAAGAGTAAGTCATAGACGGATGTAATCTGCTAATTTTTCAAAATAAAATATAGTTCGGACTCAGATAATAAATAAAACGGAAATTACGTAAATTATTTATTCTTTCTGCGCGGCCCGGTACCAAATGACCCCCAGACCGGTACCGGTCCGCGGCCCGGGGATTGGGGACCTCTGATGTAATTATTTCCCTTGGTATTACAGCACCCCATCACTAGGTGGATTTCTCGAACCGTATATGACTCCCCAGTGAAGGACTACGAAAAGATGATGGCTGCTATCCATATAGAAAAAGAGAAGGCAGACATGAGGTAGGTGGAAGCACCAATTTTTTTTGTTTTGCAAGTACTGTAGCGATTCGCCAGCTGAATCTCAGTTAATGCAATACACCCACCCATCCATGCATTATCTGTTCTGCTTATCGTCACAAGGGTCGCAGGCCTGTTTAACCTGGTCTGTCATACTCACGTCTTTTTTTAAACTTGAGTAATAATCAACATGATAAAGATATAAATGAGGAACTGTTTCTAAACATGTCAAGCGAATCTGTAAGGATCTACAAATTTTTATTCAACAATTGCTGTGGAATCACTTAATTTTTCTACAGAATTGGATTTTATAAATGTAAATGATTAAAACGTGATAGATGCTTCATTCTGTTTTTATAGAATTCTACAGATTTTAAGCAGTACTGCAGTTGAGTAGTAAGACTTGTTCAATGGTTTTCACGTGCAGTCGAATATAAACAACAAAGACGTACTATTGGACAAATAAGTGAACTACCTAATGTGCAATGAGTAGTCAGTCTGTCTTATAAGAAGCCATTTATTTGGCTCTAGAGCAGCCTCTTTATAGTCAATGTGTCTTTATTGAGTGGGTGTTCTGTCTTTGGTCAATAGGCTGGCACAGCTTGAGGTGCGGAGACACATGCGGCAGAGAGGAGACGGCCCCTGGTTCCACTATGAGACCCTCAACAAGGAGCTCATCGACAACTCCCCCAAGTCATCACCTGATAACTGAACCAGACTATTGTCTGGTACGTTGTGCTGGTGTGGTTTGTTGTTTGTACATTTCCCCCCTTAAATAAAAATATCTTTAAGTGTACACACTGTGTACTTTATTTATTTGTGTGTGTGTTTGAATGGGACGTTTTGTTCACTGATTCATAAGGAAAACACATCTGGGTTACCACCTTGAGAATTTCATCATTTCAAGTTTAACAAAGATAATGGGGCAGGTGGATTAAGGTTTACTTAATGTTTTATTTTCTCCGGTGAGTAGTGAATTGCATCACATCTCGTTTAGGCTCTGACAAGATATTTTCATTTTATTATTTGTTCATTGTGTTAAATTCCAAAAACATTTAGTTTTCGAGTCTCATTAAAAAAAACAATAAAATGGATACTGTAACAGTATATTACATCAGATAGTAGTCTATGTGCTTATAGACCAGGGGTGGGCAAACTTTTTAACTCGCGGGCCGCATTGGGTTCTAACATTTGACAGAGGGGCCGGGCCAGGAGCATTTGGAGGGCGTGTTTGGGCCGGAAATACTCCGAACAAGTTATGTCCATAATTTATAAAATCACTTCAAATGACTTCGACTGAGCGTATTTTACAAAGATTCCACAGCATATAGCTATAGTTTACGTTTTAAGACTTCCGCTGAATATATGAAGTCTTGTTTTCGAGTTGATGACGATCCCCATGTGACGTCACGTTTGGACCGCCCCTGACCGAGAAAGCGACATACAATGCATTTTGGGTACTTTGTTTGGTCTGAAAACTTCGTGTTAATCCGTGTTGATCCGTGTTGATGGCGAAATTAGAAGGAAAACACATAAATAACGCCATGGTGAATCGTTGTGTGTTGCACCAAGACAACTACAGTAAAGTCTTGTTATATCGATATCGGATATATCGATAGTCCCGGTTATATCGATATTTTTTCGGACTCCCTTGAATATCGATATAACGAGACTTTACTGTATTTGATATTCGCTGACACAAATTCCCAGCTGACAAATCAGCCCATTTCCAACGGCGCTTGGGCGCCATCTTCTGCTTTTTCTGGGTGCTACATTGCTGTCATTGACGGCTCGAATTGATATGGGAGGACTCCTAGAATCAATTGCAAACATTTATGCTTTCCTCTTCAGAAGAACAAGAAAAAAACTCCGAATCTGAAGCCATTGTTTTGATTCTCGAGCAAGGCAAGACGTCTTGGCGTGACGTCACGAACAGAGGGGTGGGACCTTCTGAAACTGACCATTTCCGGATTCATTTTGAAGTCATTTTTATTGGTGTTTTTCATTTAACTAAAAATATCAGCCTGCCTGATTTGGGTATTTTAGATGCTATAAAACGTTTTTCTGATGTCAGTGGGAAACAAAAACAAAAAATGTTGCCGGTTGTCCTTTAAATGTAGTATGTACAAACCTCATAGCACAGTAAGAACACTACAACCCAATTTATTAACCGTCTTTCAAATGTGAAAAATATCCCTGATCAGTTAATAAATTTGTCTCAAGGAATATGCAAGATATGGCATTTACAGACTATTTCGCAGATACTTGGAGGAGGAAATTGAAATAGATTAAAATAACATATGCACTGTGATTTATCAAGATTGTGTCTGTTTTTAAGTTTCCATCGAAGGGGCAAAGTTAAAGAAATCAACATTTATTGAAAAATGGAATCACTTTCAACATTCAAAACATATTACACAACGAAATATTCAAGCTCAATAATACCTACTTGTGTTAAATTCCGCCAAATCATAGATGGTTTGTCCTGACCGCGCGCTCAACAAACTCCTCACTGACGCTCTCGCCTTCACGCGCTAACAATACACGTGTACCGTCGCCGAGCACACAAACATAGAATACCTGCAGTTGAAATTTGCATACTCGGCTCGGCAGCCAATCAGAAGCCTGCTTCTTTCTTCCGGACTTTCGCAAGCGTTACAAAGTCGTGCAATTGCATGTCATTTTCCAAAATAGATGCACAGAACCTCAAACTAGAAGAAAGATTCAAAAGAAGCTAACAACATATGTGACGCTACAAAACGTAAATTTACATTAAACCGTGACTGTAAAGTGTACGTGAGATTTATGAAAGGGGCTTAGTGGCTCGTAGGAATCAATGCAAACGTTGCATTGTGCACCACCGTGACAATCGACTACTGTAGCAAAATTTACAGCCATGCGCATTTGCCGTAAATTAAGCAAGGTAGCATTTGTAGTTGGTGCATGCTTGATTTAAAAAAAACTTTATACTTTGTGACAATGTTTCTTAATGGGATTGGTCTCATTTTGCTTCAAGTTGGGAAAAATGGGGCAGGCAACTTTTCAGTTATCTGCCCTGTTGTTCGCTAGCTTTTTGTCATGAGTTTTAGACACTGTACTATAATTTGGGCAAGTTCGGCGGGCCGGATTGAAAAGCCTAATGGGCCGTATGTGGCCCGCGGGCCGTACTTTGCCCATGTCTGTTATAGACGATGCGCCTCATTAAACTGTCTTCTTGTAGTGCTTAGATTTATGAGGTGTAAGGGTTGAGGGACATGTTATATTTCAATTTTAATCAGAATAGAAAACATCTTCAGCCTGTCCTGATCAGCAATTGTTGTAGTAACACCGACGGTCACTGTGTGGCACGGTCGAGTTGCATGAATTTATCAGTGTACAGTACATTATTACTCTGATAGACAAAACATCAATATTCCTTGATTTATGTCGTTAGAAAAATATTCATGTTTTTAACATTTTGTGTTATGAAGGTTCCACGGAAGGTTTGGTTGTATCCTTGCAGGGTTTGTCGTCACGCGGCGTAGTAGTAAGCCTGGGCGTCTGCTTGAATCACCTCCAGACGTGGGAGTGGCAGATTTATTCCCGTGCGATGTCATATCACGCTGAAAAACAAACACTTGAACCGGCAATGTTTGCAGCATACCGTCCCGCCTCCCAGCGTGTCTTCTTCATTCGTCATTAATAGTACTATTTTGATGTTCCCATCGTCACGCCGCCGCCGTCCTCTAGCACCCTGCTGCTTCCTCCAATGGCCGGAGGAATGTAGTGTTGGTTGGCCACTTTAAAAATAGCAAAACGCGCCTGTGAGGGCGCGCGGCTCCGGTGGCTGTCCTGCACTGTGTTGCGAGGAGTGGGAATGCCAACATGGCTACAGACCTCGGCGAGCTGCTGGTCCCGTACATGCCCACCATCAGAGTGCCCAAGACAGAAGACAGGGTGTTCAAGAGCGAGTGCGCCTTCTCCTTCGACTCCCCGGTGAGTGCGCTTTTAATTCCGCTGCGGGGCGGAGGAATGAAGGAGAACGTGCCACATACTGTATTTATTGTTGAACCTGAACGGGTTTTTACGAGTGGGGAGTTCGAGACAGGTGAGTGGATGAGAAGGTATCCTTGACGATGTCAGGCCCCGCATGTGCGCCACAATTAGCAAGGAGCCGCCACCTGCATTTTGTTATTTGCTTTGTATTTCTGTGTACTTATTTAATCCAAAAACCAAGGGCCCTAGTGTAGTGGCGTGTGCAGACCTGGCCTGATTAAATCCATCCGTCCATCTATCCATTTTCCGGACCGCTCATTCCTCATGGGGGTGGGGGGGGGGGGGGTGCTAGAGCCGATCTCAGCTGTGTTCGGGTACGAGGCGGGAGACACCCTGAATTGGTTGCCAGCCAATCGCAGGGCACACAAAGACATACACCAGTCACTCTCACACTCAGACCTAGGGACAATTTGGAGTGACCAATCTGCCTGCCATGCATGTTTTTGGAGTGTGGGAAGAAACCGGAGGACCCGGAGAAAACCCACGCGGGCCCGGGGAGAACATGCAGGCTCCACACACGCGAACCGACGACCTTTGCACTGTGAAGCCGGCGTGCTCACCACTCGACTACCGGGCCGCCCCTGACTAAATTGTAAGAATAAATCAGAACAATACGTAATCGGTCACATCAAACTCCGATTACAGAGAATATTGGAGTAGGGAAACGCATCCAGGCAAAAAAATGGCAAAAATGTTTGTATGGCGATAACTCAATGTGTCTTTTGTGCTCAGTAACAGCATATTCCGATGTCGCTGCAGAAATAATACATTTCACACTATTGGCAAATTTGTAAAATGGGAACTTCACAAACAGTACCGCCAGGATCTGTCTCATTACTCTTTCCTGCTGGTCCCAAAGTAATCATGACATTTTTTATATTTATTTATCTAGATTTTTGGAGCACTGAACAGTTTCTGCCGTAATGGCAATTAATTGTGACATTTATTCAGAGGATAATATTCAATGTTGTGGATTTCTTACGGAGCCTCGTGGAACTCCAGCAATATTAACCTTGAGGGAGTTTAATTCATTTGGAGGTAAATCAGAATGTGCTGCAGCTTTTGACTCAACTAGGCAAAAGAAGTAGTAAAGAAATAAATACATTAAATATTAGGATGATAAACACTTCTAAGCTTTAGATATATGAAACAATCTAATTGAATGCAGTTAATTAGCGGCACGCATTGTCATCATTTTTGAGCCATTTTATTCTAATCTGATATGCGAAAATATGAAGCTACTATTTATCTTGTACTTGCATGTGGTTAGGTATCATTGATCTGCTGCTGTATGAAAAAAAGTCTGCTGTTCAAATATCAGCACAGGTTCATTGAACACTGTAGTTTCAATTATCCATAGATGTAAATCTAAGATTATCAATTTGTTTGCTCATCTTTGCCCCATGATTCATTGGTGATCTGTCCAGAGTGTATCTGGGCTCCGTGAATGTTTATATTATGTTTACAACTGTTTATTTATTATGTTTACAATCATTTATATCCTAAAAGTTGCATGTGCACCATGTTTCCCCACTCCCTGCTTTCACGTCTATTCAATTAAATTTGAGATGTATACTTTTTTTCTCTCAATTATTGTCAATGACTGATGTGTATTCCGAACAAACAACCTTGCTAAGAACACAACAAAGCTCACTCAACTGTTTTTAAAGGTGACTCAGCTGGCTGGATGGAGTTCATCATGTTAGCTCGAGGATGGCTTTATTTTTAGCTGTGTGCTGTTCAAGCTCAGATGTCACTCCAGGCCACTTAAAGGTCTATTACATTGGTCCTTTCCATGTAATACATTTGGGATGTTTGGGGCATTATTTTGACCTGAAAAAGTAGAATGAGAATCTACGGTGGTGTTTTATTTTCTAATGCTTCCAGGACCATAAAATGAATGTTAGATTGATGCTCGTTTTAGCTTTTTTGATTGAAGATAGGGATACGTGTATCCCGATAAGTGGGCTGAATTTGAGCATTTGACCCATCCTGAAAAAAGTCAGCAAAGGCCCCATTGTTGAGTGCTTCTAAAAGTTTATCAAGAGGGATTATTCTATGGTGTGGTGTTTTATCTCTGCTTTTTCAGAGCATACTGTTTTTATTTCTAATGTGGATTCTGAATCATTGTACTATGCGCTGCTGAATTTTCAGCCATTTGTAATGCACAAATACTGTACATGCTATGTGATAATTTTATAACAATATATGAGTGGGTTCCATCGCCATTGAAACTACAGTTGATCTTACACAGCTTCTTAAAATGCACTGACACATTTTTACCAGTTTATTAGTCATCTGTTTTCTGTACATACGGTATTTGTATAGCATTCGCAAGATGAGCCAAGATTGGTTGTTAACTGGGCCCTTTTTCATTTTGACGTCATTTTCAGTTGACAGTGACAAAATGACCACACCAGAGATGGATAAGAATGAGCGCAATTTGCAGCAGAGTTGTTATTTCCATCGATGTGATATTATGTCAGAATGCCGTGCTTAGTCTTGTGAGCCTTTATAGAACATATTACGATAAAGAATATTTTTGGTTGACTTCCTCTTTAATGTGTATGCAAAATACTGTAGTTTATTTTACTTGTGTTTCTAAACTATACTTACAATAACTTATTTAGGTATTTTAAATGAGCTCAGTTAATACCAAGTACATGAAAAAAAGTAAAGAATACATTTTGAACAGAATTTTAACCCCCCCCCCAGCCCAAAATAATGCATTAACAAAATGGTCTCTTGATATTTTAAATGCCGCTAATGGTTTGAGGCATATGGCCCATTCTTTGCTCCAATCTAATTTAGACATTAATTTGTCAATATCATAATCAAACACACACCCAAAAAAATCAATGTAATTTTGACCAGAGTTGAGGATTCTAATTGAACAGATTTATTTGATACTGATTGTACATTACATCATAATACCACCAATCCAAAATGTAGTGCATTATTTGCCTTCGAAAGTGGACTGCAGAACACAGATCATTTTTTGCTTATTTTAAACATAGGAGAATTTATTGCATATAGATGTTTAAATGATGTACTCAGAGCCCACCATAATGTAATAACATCAAACCAATATTCTGATTCAAATCGGTTTTCATTACACCTCGAATGTCAACTATGGGAAGTTAATCGGCATGATAAACTGAAAAGTTTATCGATGAACATCCTTAATTTTGATTGCTTCTTTGCCTTCCTTTGTGTGTGTATGCATGTGTTTGCGTGCACACATTTGTAGGAATCTGAGGGAGGCCTGTATGTGTGCATGAACACATTCCTGGGCTTTGGACGAGAACACGTGGAGAGACACTATCGCAAAACAGGCCAGAGTGTTTACATGCACCTCAAGCGACACGTGAAGGAAGTGAGTATGTATATTCACTGTGGCTCAGAGGTCATCAGTTGTAGCGTGAGCATGTATAAACCTCAATAAAAATGAAATATGTATTTGATATTTTGTCCCAAGGGCCAATGAGACCAACTGCATGTTTAACCATCCCAGAATTCCTGCCCTACCTTTATCAATAAAACGAATATGTGTAGATTAAAAACACAAAATAAAAAAGAACAATCATTTAGATAATAAAAGTGAGAAACAAAAAAGGCCAGCATTAAAAGAAAAACATGAATGCAGATCAATTTGACCTGCGATATAAGAAGCTTAACTCATTCACTGCTATTCCAGAATTTATTCGGGAATTGAAAAGCGTGACATTGAGCGCCATTCCTGAATTTGTTCGGGTTTTGTTATTTCTTGGGGGTGGGGTGGGGGTGGGGGGTTGCGTTTCAAGTTTCGGTCAGACCGCTGGCAATGTTTTTTCCCTCCCACGAGGGGGCAGCATTTACCTTTTGTACAGCCGCCCCCAATTTCAATGCAGATATCTCTACAATCAAGTGAGATTAATATAAACTTTTTTTCCTGATGAAAGAAGAGAGTCTAATGATTCTTACGCTACATAGAATGCTTATGTAGTCCTAAAACTCAATATTCTGTGGGTCCTGCAATTTGAGTGAAAAATGACAAAAACCCTGGCACTGGAGTGGACACATATTTGCACACTGTCTGAGTTAATAAATGTTTCAATACTTGTTTACATTTTGGACAGAAAATTCCTGTGCACATTACATGTGCACTATACATGTGATTTAGCAGTGTTTGAAACTCATGACAAAAAGTTACTGGACACCAGGGCAGAAAACTCTGAAAAGTTGCCTGCCCAGCCATAAAGTTGCCTGCCCCATTTTTCACAACTTGAAACACAATAAGACGACGAATCGCTAAAAAACCCTTTGTTGCAAAGTATGAAGGATTTTTTTATTTATTAAGGATGTACCTACCGCAAATGCTCCCTTGCTTAATTGATCGTAAATATCCCTTGCTGATGATTTTGCTCCAGTTGTCGTTTGTCCATACACTGTTTGGCATGTTGCACAATGCAATGTTTGCGTTGCGTCGTGTGCTACAAGCCACGTGAAATCTTCTTTCCATGATGCTTTTAATGTACGTTTACGTTTTGTAGCGTCATGAATTTTGTTAGCTTCTTTTAAATCTTTCTTCTGGGGCTGAGGTTCTGTGTCTACTTTGGAAAATGATATGCAAATGCACGTCCTTATAATGCTCGGGAAAGTGAAGCACAAAGCAGGCTTCTGATTGGCTGCCGTGCTGAGTAGGCAAATTGCCAAACGAACTGGTTTGTTTTCTTCCTTCAGCGATCGGTATTCGGTGAAATTTCACAACGGTTCGTACAGCCAACAACCACACCCGATATCACCATCGTACTAAAACGCGAAGACTTTCATTCAACAAAACCGAAAATGAAAGGCATAAGCTTTACAAAACAATGATCACACTCTCTGACAACTGTTGTGTTTACTTGGCTATCGGCCTCCCGGAAGTTAGCGGCCGATCACGTGATCATAACAAACGACGTCACGCTGACATCTCCTATAATGCTCGGGAAAGGCCGGTAACAAAAAGCAGGCAGAAAAAAGCAGAGTATGCAAATTGATAAACGAACCGAAATTCCGAAATGTGTAAATCGGAATAATTTATTCCGATTTCAAAATCTTCATTCAAAAGTTTGCTTTATTTAATAAAGCAAATGTTTGATTTGAAAAAAAATCTTTTTTTTTTTTCTTGGAAAAGTTATCGGCCACCCAGAGACGTTCTGTAAGTTGTACGCCCGACGTAAAAGTTGCAGACGTTATTTCAGACACTGGATTTAGCCCCGAAAAGATTCATAAATATATATCCCATTTATAGGACAGCCGACACCATTTTTTTTGTTTCCAGAAAAACGTTTTATAGCATCTAAAATACCCGAAACACGCAGGCTGATATTTTTAGTCAAATGAAAATACCAATAAAAATGACTTAAAGTGTCCAAAAATGAAATGAAATGGCCAGTTTCAGAAGGTCCCGGCCCCTTGTTCGTGATGTCACACAAATCCGTCTCGAGGATCAAAACAATGGCTTCAGATTCGGAGAAGATGCTTTCTTGTTACTCATCCAGTTAAGAATATTATTCAAATAGTTGTGAAGAGGAAAGCATAGATGTTTGCAATCCATTAAAGGAGTCCTCCCATATCAATTCGAGCCGTCAATGGCATCTGGACTGAAATGTAGTGTGCCAGAAAATGCAAAAGATGGCACCCAAGCTCCGTTGGAAATGGGCTGATTTGTCTGCTGGGAATTTGTGTCAGCGAATATCAAATAGTAGTCTTGGTGCAACACACAACGATTCACCATCGCGTCATTTACGTGTTTTCCTTCTAATTTCGCCATCAATACGGATCAATACGAAGTTTTCAAACCAAACAAAGTACCGCAAAATGCATTGTGTGTCGCTTTCTCGGTCGGGGCGTTCCAAACGTGATGTCACGTGGGGATCGTCATCAACTCAAAAACAAGACTTCCTGAATATTCAGTGCGATTCTTAAAACGTAAAATATAGCTATATGCGGTGGAATCTTTGTAAAATACGCTCAGTAGAAGTCATTTGAAGTGATTTTACAAATTATGGACACAACTTGTCCGGAGGTGTCAAGTTGTCCTTTAAAGTTACAGTATTCACAAATTATCATCCAATGTCAAACTTTAAATGTTTTGTGTTCGTATGTTAAAAAATGTACTGTAATTACTGTTGGACCCCAACTGGACCTTCTCATCTCATGTTTCTCTTGATGAATTGGTAGTGAGCAGTGGAGACCTTAGTTTCCGATGTGTTTTCTCACTGGCTCTAATTGCTCCCAGATAAGCTGTGCTTTGTAAAGAGCTGCTATTTTCATGCCTGGATCTCAAAACAGTAACAGCTGTTCACATTCTGCAGGTTGTTTGTGTAAACCTGGTCTGATGAACAGACACTTGTATTAGGCTGATGGTAAAAACAGCTAGTGCCAGCTAGTGCCTCTTGGTTAACTAACTTAAATTTACTAACTAACTAACTAACTAACTAACTAACTAACTAACTAACTAACTAACTAACTAACTAACTAACTAACTGGGTCACTGCCCGACCAACCAACCAACCAACCAACCAACCAACTAACTAACTAACTACAAATATAAATACATAAATAACATGCACGCACACATTCAGACACACACACACATACATGTATGTGCGTGTGTTTGCATTATTCTCTTCTTTTTCTCCCTCAGAAACCCGCAGGAGCTTCAGGAGGAGCCATTCCCAGGCGACGGAACGGCAAAGTGTTTTTGGGTATGTTGTGTTTGAGTCACCAACCTAAACAAATACTTACCACCCATAGGATCCATAATTTCACTCCGTGTTGGTGTAATACTCAGATGAACATATACTTATGTCCACAACATGTGAATACAAAGGGATATAATGTGGTCTTTGATTGATTCATGTTTTTTAAAATTGATTTGATTCAATATTCATTCAGTATCTGACCATTCGATTCATTTTCTCTAGCGATTGCTATTCGGAATGCAGATGAGCAGTTGCCAGTCAACCGCAGGGCAGCGAGTTAATAACGATTCTTACTCACATTTGCATATTCCCGTGTATGATTTTGGAACGTGGGATGTAGCAGAAATATAAAACAGTAGTTCGAGTAAACACACACAAGTAGGCTGGAGTCAAGATAACAGTCTCGAAGCTGTGAGGCAGACATTCCAACCACTCATAAAGCATGGTACTAAGTCAGACATCATGATGAAAGATGAAAGAAAATTAGCAGCATAAGGTGAAGCTACATGAAATCAACGTATTATTGATTTACGAAAATACCTGGATTATTTACAGTCAATAGAATGGTGCATTCAAATTCAAATAAATAGCTTTTTGTAGCTTTTCACCAATCTTTGTGCTCAGAAATGCCCCCCCCCATCATTGTTTGTTGCTGTCGGTGTCAGATTTTTGCTCTAATCAGTCTCCTCCGCCGCCTCCCGTGTTCTAAATATAGGCCATGTATGCGTATGTGCCGTTAGTAACTGTTCTAAATCAAAGTGGCACATACACAGCCACGGCTCGGAAGGTAGTTGGTTTACAGTGGGACCGTCCCATGTCGCTGGCCCTTCAGCTGCCGCCACCTGTCAACCCACCCTTCTTCCAACTCGGGGCTGACACACTTCTATTGCCGCTCTGACGCTACTTGGCTAGGATTTTCTACGCTGGCCCTTCGGAGGATGAATTCCTTCCACTTCACCCTAAAGGCCTCAATGTCGACAGATGTTCGCTTCCATCTCCTTGATTATAACTGATTCTGAGCAACACTTTCTTTCATTATTTATTTTGACATCCAGTTTATTTCTGTAGGGATGATAACGGTCTGCCCCATACCATTCTTGTGAGCCAGTCCATCAGTTTGATGTTTCTTTGAGAAGTTTCCATGATCCCGTTGATCATGACTCAGAGATCCTCATTTTCACAACATATAGCATTTTAACTCAGTCACTGCCAGACATGCAAAAATGTGTCCACTGCAGTGCCAGGGTTTTTGTCATTTTCACTCAAATTCCATGACCCATAGAATATTGAGTTTTAATACTACATAAACATTAATACAGCGTAGGGGATTAAGGCTAACAAATAAAATAAAATAAAGATGGGAGGATTCTCACTGTTATCTCAAAATTCAGACTTTAACTCATTTACTGCTAGACATGCAAAGATGTGTCCACTTCAATGCCGGGGTTTGTGTCATTGTCACTCGAATTCCAGGACCCACAGAATATTGAGGGTTAGGATTACATAAAGATTCAATGCAGCGTAAGAAACCTTAGACCACAGGTGTCAAAGTCAAGGCCCGGGGGCCAAATATGGCCCGCCACCTCATTTTATTCGGCCCGCCAAAACAAATCAAGCATGTCAAGTGCCATGATGCTTGCTAAAGTCCGAACCACAATTTCAAATTGTCTCTATGTAAACCACAATAACAGTCATTATTCTTGACTTCTAATTAAAAAAACTAGTCATTCATCAGTTTGTTGTGGATGTAATAATATAAAGGGGATGAAATATTCTAATGGCTTCCCTAAATTCATAATGGCCCTTGAGAGGAAACCATAACCACAATGTGGCCCGCCTTAAAAATGAGTTTGACACCCTTGCCTTAGACGTTCTTCTTTCATCAGAAAAAAAAGAGTTAATTCCTAAATTATATGGGTCTGGAGGTATATGATAATAATAATAATAATAATAATAATAATAATAATAATAATAATAATAATAATAATACATTTTATTTCAAGCGCCTTTCAAAGCTCTCAAGGACACTTTACAGTCACAGGCAAGCATAGATACAGTAATAAATAAAATACAATTATAAATTATGGGCTTAAACTGAGGATGGCAGTCAAAAATACAATGAAATACATACATATTGATTTATATAGTGCTTTAACAACAGCTGAAGCTGCAACAAAACGCTAACATGGGGAAAAAAGTGAAATGCTGCCCCCTTGTGGAAAGGAAAAAAACATTGCCAGAGGCCATGGCCAGCGCTTCACTGGCACCCAAACAAGAAAAAACAAAACGAAACAAATTTAGGAATGGCGCTGTACATCATATTTTCAATTCTCGAATAAGTTTGTGAATGGCAGTGAATAAGCTAAGAATATAACAAAGTGTGAATCAAAGGAGCAATGTAAAATCGGATCTACAGTATATCAGCTTGGACTAAATGCTTCCTCCTTTTGAAGATTTAGAGCTAAACCGTGACTTTAACGGTGAGGACTATGAGTACGAGGATGAGGCCAAGCTCGTTATCTTTCCAGACCACTTCGAGATCGCCTTACCAAATATTGAGGAATTACCCGCTCTGGTCAGTGAATTTGGTGTGTGTTGTCATGCATGTCAACCGGAAGGGTGCACTCAGTCGATATCTTTTTTTTATCTTCCACTCGGTGAGTGTTCATTCTAAAATGTCGACGTTGTCAATGTATCATAGGCTTTGTAGGTTGCTTTGAGTTATGTGCACAAACAGTAGGGGAACTACACTGAATGTGCATGCCCTCCTCAACTGCCCTAACATTAGGTAGACCTGCTCTGTGTAACTGCAGCCAATACATGACCTGTAGCAATAAGTCTAGCATTACAGATTTTTAAAATGGGGATGTTGACAACTTCTTGCTGTGGTATTTTTCACGTTGGAGTACAAGTGCACTCCAGTGTACAAAGATGTTTATGATACTATTTATTTATATTTATCTGAAGGGGGTGATAGAGGTATAATACTTAAAAATCATTCTTGTCTTTGTAAAGGCAACATATTTTTGATTGCTCTTGGACTGATCACATTCAATTTCATTCAAAACTTGTTTACCTAATGAAGTGGCCTCCTTCTGTGATTAGCATGCACGGAGAATGGAGTCAGACTTTGAATGCCTTGCATGTTTTTGTTTATGGTTGAAAAAAAACCGGTTTTGGCTGTTATGAGGCTCCAACAGATTTTCATTGTGCATGTTTCTGTTTTGCTGTTCTTCACAACAGCAAAATGTCCTGTTAAAGAAGCATGGTGATATGTACTTAATAAAGAGGCCTCACTTTTCCTCCGGTTCATTCAGGTAACCATCGCCTGTGATGCAGTTCTCAATGCTCCGTCAGCCTACAAAAAGCAGGAGCTTGAATCTTGGGAGGAGGAGATCCAGGTATCCAGACACGCCAGAAGCCTCAGACAATTGGACAACGGAGTCCGAATCCCCCCGAGGTAGGACAACCCCAAAAACCACACTCAGTGATTAATGGGCTCTTCTCGATCTTTCCTTTTGCTTGTATTTTCAAAAAATTACATCATTTTCCATGTTGGAGAATATAAGTTTATAAAATTGAGAGTGCAAACAACCTTCCACAGCTTGCTGCTATTTGTGATCAAGACTTCATGTTTATGGCTTAAAACACATTCATCGAGCAAGTTTATTCTAGTACTTTGTTCGAAATGACCGTATGTTTGTGGTCACCAGCTGGCTCAGGTTTAATGTGCGACAGACAACAGGTCGGCAACCATACAACAAATATAAGAGTAGTTTCTTCCCTAGTTTTCGATGTGAGCCAATTTATTCGTTTATTTTTTACAGCATGCTATTGTAGTCATGTGATGGCACAGTACACTAAATGAATGCACATCTGCCTTGCAGTTCTGAGGATGGGAAGTTGAATTCCAGTGGGGAGCTGACAGGATTGTATTAGTTTTATCCAGGCACTCTGGCTTCCTTCTACTGCCCCAAAACATGCATGTTCGGATTATTGAAAACTAAATTGTCCATAGGTGTGAACGTGACTATGATTCGCTGCGATTGGCTGCCAACCAGGCAACTGGGTGCACCCTAACTCTCGCCCAAAGTTACTTGGGATAGCCCCAAGCTGTCCTTCATCCCAAATGAACACAAAGGCTAGACAAATAAATCCAGTCTCCGGCTGGATGGATGCATGGCTAGAGGAGCGATGAGAAGACAGGAGTGTCAGCGCAGAGCGCCGATGCGTATGTGGAACTGTTGCGGCTTGGAATTGTAGCGGGTTTACGCGGGACAGGAGATGTGAGACAATCTCTTTTCGGCAATTAATGCTACAGCTTCGTGCTTGCTTTCAAAACTTAGCTTGTAGCAGACGTGCACATTCCACTTTGAAGTCCCTGATCCATTGGTGAAAAGGACGCTTTGATTCGCTCTTTCATCTAGAACTCCTTCATGCAACAAAGAGGGTGCAGAAAGTGCTTGAGATTGAAGGCTGTCGGTCTCGTTTGTGTTGTGTCACATTGTGTTTTTTTGTTAGTTATTTTTTTTTTTTGACTTCAAGATGGCGCCATGAGAGTGGCTACCTTTACAGTAGATCCTGTATTTTGTTTTTACTGCTGTGAAATGTAAATTTCTCCACTGTGAGACAAACAGTATATGGCATTGATCATCATTCTTGCATTTTTATTTCAAAACTGATAATTTCCTGTCTGTTGGGATTTACAGAGAATTTTTTCAGCATTTTTTTTTTCAGTCTAGTCAATTGAATGGCAACACACCAGTGACAGCAATGTCGTTCCCCGCCGGCAGTGGCTGGAAGTGTCAGAAGTGTGAAATGAGAGAGAACCTGTGGCTGAACCTGACGGATGGCGCCATGCTCTGTGGGAAGTGGTTTTTTGATGGCAGCGGTGGCAATGGACACGCTCTGGACCACTACAAACAGACCAAACACCCGCTAGCCGTCAAATTGGACACCATTACCCCGGATGGAGCAGGTGTTATATTGCTGATGTCCCAGTTTGCTCTCACTCATCCAATACAGAATAGTGTCTTGTGTGTTATCTAATTTGGTATAAACCTCCAAACACTCAGCACATCACAGCCCCCGCATATTAACGAGTGCCTTTTACAGTACCACCTAAAATTATCAAGATCTCGAAGTACCACCGTCATGACCATCATTAGAATAGAGTCACCAACAAATCCACTTGGTAGTAAACATTTATATTTCAGCTCAAATGTTATTATATATATATATATATATATATATATATATATATATATATATATATATATATACACACTATTTTTTCGGACTCCCTTGAATATCGATATAACAAGACTTTACTGTGTATATATATATATATATATATATATATATATATATATATATATATATATATATATATATATATATATATATATATATATATATATATATATATATATATATATATCAGTATAGTTTTGCTTTTTTGATTGTTGCCGTGCTGATGACCATTTTGTGTTTGCGAGCCTTTTACTGAGCGAGTTGCTTGTTCTGTAGCCACAAAGGGACATAAGTCTTCTTGTGCCGGTCCCAAGCCCGGATAAATACAGAGGGTTGTGTCAGGAAGGGCATCCGACGTAAAAGCTGGGCCAAAACAAACATGCGTACTGATTCGCTGTGGCGACCCCTTGAAGGGAAAAGCCGAAAGGAAAAGAAGACGCACTGCAAAATATTTCAAGCTTTTATGTGTTAGAATTTTTATTATTATGGTTTATAGCTGATGAAAACTGCAAAATCAGTCTCAAAAAATGAGAAAAAAGCAGTTTTCATAAACTAAGCCATAATAATCAAAATTCTAACAAATAAAGGATTGAAATCTCTTGCAATGTATGCTATGAGTCTAAATAATATATTGATTTCACATTTTGAATTGAACTACTTAAATGAATGAACTTCACAAAATGAGTATTACGTGTATTACTAATAATTGGGCTGTAATGGAGCAGACGTATGCCACCAACAAAAATATATTTGAGAAGAAAATGAAAATTACCTGTAAACATTTAGTTGCACTGTCTGAAATTTAAATTGCTGCAGTCTATATTTTTTATTTTGAACATAATCCAAATATGCTTGGCATGCATGGCAGAGTGTTTACAGAAAATCTTGGTCTATCCGAATGGTACAATTTTGGACGTTCCACCACATTGACGAAATTATGTCCTGGTTACAGATGTGTATTCATTTGAGGAAGAAGAAGCCGTTTTAGACCCGCACGTATCGGAACACCTCTCTCACTTTGGAATAGACATGCTCCAGATGCAGAAAAAAGTAAGTCCTCCTGGCCTTGTTACACAAACGCTCACACACGTTCTGACTTCATATGAAGTTCTGAGAGGTGTGCCTTCACTTCCCCTTCAGACAGAAAATGGTCACCACACAGACAACAATGCCCGACCACGGGTCAGTGAATGGGAGGTGATCCAGGAGTCGGGCATGAAACTGAAAGCGGTGTACGGTTCTGGTTACACGGGCATCAAAAACCTTGGCAGCAGCTGCTACCTCAGCACAGTCATGCAGGTCCTCTTCAGCATCCCAGACTTCCAGAGGATGTGAGTACACACAGAAAGCCTCAATTCCTTAGCAGGTTGTTAATATGGACTCTCCATTGTCACTCACAATCCTTTCTTTGACACTGGCCCGAGTTGACTACCGTATTTTCCAGGGTGTAAGGCAAACCCAAAAGCCTAGATTTTCTTGAAAAGCTGACCCTTGGGCTTATACGCAGGTGCACCTTATATGGGAAGTAATATTGAGCCATAACAGGTTTCGCAACTACTGTCAGCACCCACTCAATTTCCCCCCGTATAAGTTGTGCGTAACCCCAGCCTCTACTGTAGTGCCTTATAATATGTTGTGCCTTATACAGTAATTTTGAAAACGTTAATATATTTATATATTATAATTTGGAAAACTTTTTTCATTCGTTGAAGGTGTGCCAGTCCAGTGCGCCTTATACAGTGAACCCTCGTTTATCGCGGGAGATACGTTCCAAAAATAGCCCGCCATAGGTGAAATCCGCATACAGTACAATGTAAAAAAAATATATATAAAAAAAAAAAAAAAAAAAAATATATATATATATATATATATATATATATATATATATATATATATATATATATATATATATATATATATTGGAAGGAGTCTTTCTCCGAGAGAAGAACATTGTTATCGGTAGTTGTTGGCACTCTTTCTTTTTTTGTTAAGAATACAGAACAGCTCATGGAGCAGAATGCTCCATTGTGGGACGAATAAAAGTTTTCTGATTCTGATGCTCCATGAGCTGTCAAAGCCATTGTGTTTGATTTTATTCTGCTCTGTTTGCAGTGTTGTTTGCAGTGTTGTTTCTTTTACTTTGTTTGTTTGCACATTTGCATGCCATTAATAAAATAAAAAAAAAACGTTTTTTTTTCTCTATTATCAAAAAAAAGAAAGAGTGCCAACAACTACTGATAATAATGTTCTTCTCTCGGAGAGAGACTCTTACCCCCCCCAAAAAAGTTTTTTTCCCCTGAAAAAAAATCTGTGATGCACTGAAGCCGCGATAAGTGAACCGCGAAGTAGCGAGGGATCACTGTATAGGGAAATTTTTGAAATTGCACCATTCATTGGGAGTGCGGCTTATACTCCGGTACGCCTTACACACCGGAAAATACGGTATTTGAAAAAAAACAAAAACAAAAAGTGGACAAACTTTCATAAATAAAAAAAGTGACTTTGTAACATGTAATACTCTAGGTATGTTGGAAACCTTCAAAGGATATTTGACTATTCACCTCTCGACCCCACACAGGATTTCGCTACTCAAATGTAAGTGACTTCAGCACCACACAATGGACATTTATGGCCCAATCATTAAGACTTGGCAGTTTTGCAATAACTCACGTTTACTGCAAGATTTAGTTGAGTGTTTCAAATTCACAACAAATTCGGCAATTGCGCTCCACATAATGCTTTTCAATTACCAAATAAATTCGGGAATGGCAGTAAATCATGTAAACACATTTTCAAAATATGCTGACAAGTGTTTCATTTGAAAAGCTTTTTTTTATAGTGGGCACCAAGGATGATTTCTACACTTTTGAGGTTCCTGCTTCAAATCACAATTCTCGCCTTCCTGTGTTCGGTTTGCGCTTGTGGATTTTCTCCACATGCTCTGGTTTCCTTCAAAACCATGTGTTCTGAGCAGGCCTAATTGAAGGCACTAAATTGTCCACATGTGAATGTTTGTTTGAACAGTTTGTCTTCTGCAATGACCCAGTGTCAAATCCACTTGAAGAAACTTCTTCTCACCGGAAACAGGCGTGGGAATTCATGGTTGAAAGTGAATGAATCCTGAAACTAAAAACACATACATTGGTAAAACTCAAATATTACAGAACTTGTATTAGGCTCATCACAATGAACCCATCCGACGCATCTGAATGCATAAAGCGGCGATCGACGTTGGGTAAATTGGGTTAAGAATCTTTTCAAACAACAAGTTAAGAAAATGGTGATCTGACAAGTGAAGACGTCTTGTAAAAATAGAACAAAGAATAATTTCATGTCATCCTATTTTGAATTGTGTTTTGTCCAACAGGGCTAAAGTGGGCCATGGGCTCCTCTCAGGGCAATACTCCAAACCACCCATGAAATCTGAGCTCATTGAACAGGTGATGAAAGAAGAATACAAGGTATTAAACCGGGTATGTTTCCGTTCCACAACTGGTCGCTTGGGCCACGCAAGCATGCTCCTGCCCAGTGCCGGCCGACAAACAAACAAAATGCTTTTGTGTGAGACCGTCTCATTAGCTTTTATGTAATTTAATGTTTGTATGCAGGACCTCGCGTGCTTTGTAAGAATGTGCTTGGAGCGTCTTTCTCTCAGTCTGAAAATAGCTGTTGGCTGCAGCACCGTATTTGCAGCCCCAAGCTTCTGAAAACAGCTGTCACGGTTCCACTTGCACTGTTGCTTTCTTTTCTTTCTTTCCACTTTCTTAAGTTTGCTTTGGTCTGTTCTTTCACTTTGTTGTCAACAGTTCGCCTTCACAAATTATCTACCTCTTTCCCTCCCTGTGCATGGTTCATCATGGTTAACCCGTTTGCTTCATAGTTCTGTTGCAAGAATCTCAGTTTGAATCTTCTCTCTGTTCTTGGACCGCAGATACTTTGCTGTCCTCCCACTTTTCAAAAACATTTGTGTTGGGTTTATCGAAGACTCCAAATTGTGTACCGCAGTGCTTCTTAACCTTGTTAGTGGTACCGAACCCAACCCAACGTTCACTAAACCCTTCATTAGTAAAAAATAAAAATGTATTAAAAAAACCCTCATCTATTAAAAACATAAAAAGCCAGTACAATTACATGGCCTAAGTGCAGTTCATTTATTTATTTATTTATTTATTTATTTATTTATTCATTTATTTATTCATTTATTTATTTGTGTATTCATGTATGTATTTATTTTATTTTACTTGATTTTATTTTATGACGTACTATCTCGACAGTCACACGGTGACTACTGACCAAACAAAATTTTCCAGAGCACTGATTCGGACAATCAATGTAATGTGATCATCTGCATCCAGCGATGGCCAAGCAGTCAAGTCGTAATTGAGTTGTGTAGTCAACTGCGTCTTAACCCTCATATTATGTTGAAAAAGAATCACATTGATTATGTTGTGGGTCATTTTTACTCATATGTAAAGATCCACACAAAACAATCTAATACGAGGTGACATCAACAACAACTGTTTATGAGATGTTATAAACATACGTGAAAAGAGAGACAACATATTTTCGATCTCATTGGGATATTTTACGACTGTTTTGAAGAAAGGAAAAGGAGAGGATATCCAGTGCTTTAGGCAACACAAAAATGGATAAAACTGGTCCAATTGAGCTCTTAACATAATATGAGGGTTAACCTCCATGGCAGATGATCAGTCGAACCCCTAAATCCAATTTACCAAACCCCATGTGGTTAGATCGAACCCAGGTTAAAAACTACTGGTTCATATGTATGAATGTGAATGTCATATGTGCCCTGCGTCAAGGGTATACCGCACCTTGGCTTTATAAGCACACTGGATAAGTTCGAATACAAGGGTGTCAAACTCATTTCTTTTGTGAGGGCCACATTGTAGTTACGGTTTCCTCTCGAGGGCCGTGATGAATTTGGGGACGCCATTAGAATGTTTCATCCCTTCCACATATTACATAGAGAGTGCAACAAATGAATAAATAACTAGTTTTCAAATTGGAGGTAAAAAATAATCACTGTTATTGTGGTTTACGTGGGACAATTTGAAAAAAATAGTTCGGACCTTAGGAAACATCATGTCAATTCACCAGTTTGATTTGATTTCGCGGGCCGAATAAAATGATGTGGCTTGTCAGATATGGCCGCCAGGCCTTGTCTTTGACACCTGTGTTCTAATAGCTCACCCCAAAACGGCGACTAATTGTATCACAGGATCCACTCACGGTTTAATTTGGACAACTTGTGTTTTAACATGTTACTATCGTACTATTGCACACTTCTGGAAATCACTATCATTCCAGACATGTTATTCTCGGCTGTCTGAATGTGAAAAGCCATTGAAGTATTATGCAGGCTGGGAAATACATTTTCTTTAAGCTGAATTGTCCTCCATAATAGATATGATGTATAGATCACGCCTGGACACGTAATGTCGGCTGGCTAAGACTGTGCGGCCAGTGGTTACCTATGTCAGCGTTGGCCATTCAAATGTAAATGTTTGATTCGTCTCTTTTGAATACCTTACAGCAATCCCAAAATGGATTCTCTTCCATCTTTTCATAAGGTTTTTAAATGAGAGTAAGGGATTGCCCACTTCGGGTGATCCCATTCTACATCATTTTTTCCCCCGGGTTATCTAGTTTGTTTTTTCGTGTTTCATAGTCATTATGTTTCCACTGAAATAAACCACTTATGTTTGACATGATGTAATGCGGGTTTTTTTTTCCAGCACCAACAAAAAGGCATCTCCCCCCGGATGCTGAAGGCTCTGGTCAGCCGGGGACATCCAGAGTTTTCCTCCAACAGGCAACAAGATGCACAAGAGTTTTTCCTTCATATGATCAACTTGGTGGAAGTGAGTTGGAGATAACATCCTCATTCAACGTACATACACCAAACCATTTTACTTCATCCTTCTGCTGACTGTTACCTGGCCCCTTATACAAAGATATTATTTGTTAATAAAACGTTGATTGATGATATTCATAATTTTCCCCATCGTTGATCAAAGACATTTGGTGAGACTCCCATTTCTAACTAGAATGATAATCTACAATATTTTACAATGAACATACATTAAAATCATGACTTATCAAAATGAAAAAGTCATAATGAATCAGTATTAGTTAGTGGAAGTCAGTGGAAGTGCCATTTCAACGTTCAAACAGATCTCCTCGATAATATTCATCAACAAATTTAATGGCAGTGAAGTTAATACGTCATCGATTATACATAACTGCAGAGGAACAGTTCGAGCTCAGAGAATCCGAGTGACGCCTTCCGCTTCCTGGTGGAGGAGCGAGTCCAGTGCTGTCAGACACGCCGGGTTCGATACACTCAGCGGGTGGATTATTGCATTCAGCTGCCAGCCCCTGTCGAGGCGGCAACCAATCGAGGTAAACTGGTTAGTTTGAAGCACGACCCAACACATAGAGTTCAATTCTACACAAATAAAGGCCAGAATTACATATGTAACTACAGTAAAGTCTCGTTATATCGATATCGGTTATATCGACAGTACCGCTTATTACGATACTATTTCTATGAACGCAAGGAGAAAATTACATGCGCGCAGGTTCGGATATATCGATAGTCCGGTTATATCAATATTTTTTCGGACTCCCGAGAATATCGATATAACGAGACTTTACTGTACATTGGTGCATTCAGATAAAAGTTAGAATTCCTTCTATGACCACTCAACACATGCATTTTACTCTTTTTTTAATGAGAAAAGACAATGAACTTCTGTATTTATAGTATCAGCATACAGTTTAAAATTTGACAAATTTGTTCTTTTACTCCCACCAGAGGAGTTGTTGGCATA
The DNA here is from genome assembly GCF_051943395.1 of Hippocampus bargibanti. NCBI lineage: Eukaryota > Metazoa > Chordata > Actinopteri > Syngnathiformes > Syngnathidae > Hippocampus > Hippocampus bargibanti. The sequence continues at coordinate 19,871,529 of NC_142740.1, read as the reverse complement.
CGATGCCAAGCGGAGGGAAGCCGAAGAAAACATGAGCGCTCCCCCTGAGCCGGTTCGGGCTCGCATCCCTTTCACAGCCTGCATTCAGGCCTTTACTGAGCCTGAGAACGTGCCAGACTTCTGGAGTTCGGAGTTGCAAGCCAAGTCAGCCGGAGTCAAGTAAGCTACCTGTGTATTTTGTCCCCAATTTAACATGCTTTAATGTCTTGTCGCTTTTTGCTTCAGAACGTCCCGCTTTGCCTCGTTTCCGGAATACCTGGCAGTCCAAATCAAGAAATTCACATTTGGAGTTGACTGGGTTCCAAAGAAACTAGGTAACTGTCGCTTGGTTTAGAGAAGCTATAATTGTCTTTTTTTTGCGTTCCACTTAGGTCCTCCAGCTTCATTTGTGACCAGGAAGTTGAACTTGCGCTGTGTTATTGTGAAAGATGTTACTTGCCTGTGAGAATAAACACTCACTGAATTCTTTAGGACAGAGCATTGTCTGTCAAAATGTGAGCGCAAAGGCTATGCTTCAACGAAGTAATGAGCATTTACCGTATTTTCTGGTGTATAAGGCCCACTCAAAAGCCTTCCTTTTTTTTCAAAAGATGACCCTGCGCCTTATATGCAGGTGCACCTTATATGTGGAGTAATATTGAACCACAACAGGTCTCGCAACTACTGTCAGCAGCCACCGACTCCATTTCCCCCTGTCTAAGAAGTCCTACATAACAGCGGCCTCTACTGTAGCGCCTCATAATGTGGTGTGCCTTATATTTGGAAAACGTATATATATTTATATATTATATTTGGATTTTTTTTCATTAATTGAAGGTGCGCCTTACATATGGAAAACATTTTAAAATACATCATTCAATGGGAGTGCGTCTTATACTTCGATGCGCCTTATACACTGGAAAATACGGTAATTGGCCAGCGTAAAGTAATGTAGCACACTGCAAAAAAGTCTCTGATTTTATTCAATTAGTCTGACAAATGTTTATTTCCGATAAATTATCCGTCTTTGTTCAAATATGTATGCATCTATGTTCTGTCAGTGAGAGGCAGATATTTCACAGTGAATTTATGCTTGGTGGTTGTTCTTGTATCTAGCCACCGTGCAGCCACAACATACTATAAAAAAGTCCTATTTCAATGAATCCTCGTAGGAGAGGTTAAGGGGCATTGTTTCATGTTATGTTATAAATGTGGAAGGAAAAAAGGCAGAAGTCGTTTCTCCTTCGTGTTATTAACCAGCAGGACAGCTTTTTGTAAATCCAGCAGAGGGCAGCGGTGAGCTATGATTCTCCGACACCGCTTCATAAGGCAAAAATTATGTGACAATTAAGAGGTCCTCTGCTATTTATGTTCTTATGAAAACTTTTAAATGTAGATAACATCAGGGAAAAAAGCAGTTTGCTGATTTCATAGCACAACTACATCACAGTGGAAAAGTTCTGGATGTGGCTCTGGCATTCTTTTATGGAGCATGTTTGCATGTTCTCCCTGTGCCTTTGCAGATTTTCTTCAGGTAATTACTTTCAAATCCCCCAAACAAACATTAGGCTCACCATCGTTTCCATAAAAGGCACTGTTATTAATGTAAGCAAATGATAATTTGTCTCCAGTGACATCCAGGGGTGTCAAACTCAGGTCTTGTAAGGCCTCTGTCCTGCAGGTTTACCAAGTTTCCCTGTAGCAACCTATCTGATTCAAATGAGCAGGTTCAATGTCAGTCTTGCTGATCATTTGAACCAGGTGTGTTGCAACAGGGAGGCTTGGTAAACACACAGGACAACGGCCCTCTACGACCGGATTTTGATAACCCTCATCTAAACACTTATATCCAGCGTGTACCTGGCCTCTCACCCCAAAGTCAGCTCCAACTCATGAGGAAAAGCACAAAATGAATGGGGAGTGGGGGGGCTCACATTTAAGAAGGCCTTACCCAATATTTGGCATAATTTACAAGAAAGTTGCCTTTATATGCCAGTTAAAACAATTCAACTATTTTCCTGTAGATTTGGGCATTGATGTTCCAGACTTCCTGGATTTGAGCCGTCTGAGGGCCACGGGACTGCAATCAGGTGAAGAGGAGCTGCCTGACCTTATGCCACCCATTGTGCTGCCCGAAGACACCAGGGGTAATCAAAAATACCGACTTTACTACTAACATAATGGGAAACATGGCTAGAAATGGCACAAATAAACACACACATACCAAGTTAACTTTATTGCCGTCTCCCCCAAAAACGCTTTTGGATTTGCAGTGTTAGAGGACAGTGGCCTTCTTTCCTCCGCGTGTTTGTTAATATTGGATGGTGAGGATTTTGGCAATCCAAAAAAAAAAGGCTGGAGCCAATGAACAGTACCTTCAAATGGTTTATTTGCAGAACATTCCGGACACACATGATTTACAGAAAACGGCTGCATGATCACAAGTGTGTCCACATCATGGACTGACAACATTTATTTCATCAGAAGGCCAGTATCAAGAGTATGGTGCGACACCACGGCAGCATTCTTCCAAAACAATATCTACCAAGCCTCCCTGTTGCAACACACCTGGTTCATACGTATATCTTTTATCAGTCTGTCCAGAAAGTCTCCACTAAGCGGTGTATCAAGGTTAACAGATGGCTTCAAGAATGAACTTGGTTCACTCTGCGTATCAGAGGTTTATACAGGCTAGAGTAAATATGGCGTAAGACGCACATCATGATATTGTTGAAGACGCAAATCATGACATTATTTAAGATGCACATCATGACATTATTTTCATGACATATCATTGAGAAAAGCAAAATACCATGGCAGAGCCTTAACTAAACAAATTATAATCAGCAATAATCCTTCAGCGGCTAATCGCTATTGGAAAAATAGTTGCTGGAGCGGTTGTAGAAAGTTGCTTGTTATTATTTTAAATTGTGGGTGCACAAACATAAATTCAGGTATTTGTTTTCTTTGTAACTCATCCAAAAATCTTAGTCATGGGTTTCCAAAGTAAAATCCACCGTTTCATTTTGATTCAATCTGACATTATGAGAATTTGGTAAATTTTAAGTTGATCATAAATCATAATTCAATTTGATAATTGATTAGTTGTCAATTAATCTATTTAATTGTTGCACCTGTCAAGTAAACATCACATTTAATCTGATATTGAAGCAGATTTTTCCAGGAGATTTTGGTTCACCTCATTCGACTTTTGTTGTTCCGAATTCCTGTTGTTTTCACACCACTCGTAAGAACATCACTCTTGTCATCGCCGTATTATCAGATTTTCTGTTGCACGCCGTCTGTTTCCAGATTGGATTGTGTGCTTGCAAAGGCTCCCCCGATGTTTTCCACAGTTTTTGAAACAGTATTGTTCCTTGAGTCACTCGAAAAGTATATATTTTTCAAACAGCAGAAGGCACAATGAGTTTGCTATTCTCTCACCTTCTGAATGCCTTGTCTTATGTACAAAACCAGTGCGCTAATATGGCAGACAGAAGTTTGCATCTATGTTTGTACGTAGCCTACTATTTCCAGCTCTGTGTACATGCTTAAAAGTTCTTTGATGTGACCGATGGTAGAGCATTTGCTTATCCATTTCTGACAGCGGCATATTTATTTAAAACAGCTGCATCAAGAATGCTGAATATATATATTTTTGTCAAGTTTGAAGTTCCCTCAGAGTTGACATGGTTACTTTGCCACTTTAAAATAAAAGCATGTCCAGCTTGCCAAATAGTGAGGCCTGTCCTGATATATCAAACTATTGAACAAATCATTCTTTCATCAACGAGCAGTAAGGTGAAGTTATTTGCTATCGCTTGCTAATAATAATGATACATTATAATGTT